>NC_088399.1:82359453-82531953 GCF_034236695.1 Oncorhynchus nerka | reverse complement strand
ACGACAATGTAAACATGTTTCCCATGCCACTAAAGCTCTTGAATTGAATTGAGATGGTACCCGGAGGAGAAGATGGAGAAAGACAGAGGAAAGAGACAGGAAGGAAAGCAACAGAAAGGGACAAAAGACAAAATAGAGAGACTGAAGAAAAAGAAAAGGACAAGGGAAGACAGAGAGAATAAGAGAGTGAGAGAGAGTTCATTTCAATTTTGTATATTATCTACTTCACGTGCTTTGGCAATGTTAACATATGTTTCCCATGCCAATAAAGCCCCCTGAATTGAATTGAATTGAGAGAGAGAATGAGTGAGATGGTACAGGGACTTCTTGTCTCATTTTGGTGAAATATGGCCTACAGCCTTAGCAGGGACATCACTCCAAAAGCTCAACAATTACCCTGCATGCCTGGACTCCCCTGGCGTCACCCCCACCGGCCCCCGGTGCCCACATGCTCAAACCAACCTCCTCTGGGACACCATGGTATTTCCACTAATAGAGTCTGGAACCAAGCAGGGCTTTTGCCTAGAGCACTGGAGCACCCTGTCATTATCTCTCTCTCTGTCTCTCTCTGTCTCACTCTCTCTGTTTCTCTCTCTCTGTCTCTCTGTCTCTCTCTCTGTCTCTCTTTGTCTCTCTCTCTGTCTCTCTCTCTCTGTCACTCTCTCTGTCTCTCTCTCTCTCTCTCTCTCTGTCTCTCTCTCTGTCTCTCTCTCTGTCTCTCTCTCTCTCTCTCTATGTATCTTCTCCCTTTCACTCTTGTGTCGTGTTCACTTCTTCTCTGTCATTGTTTAGTTTAGTGTATTTGATAATTTACAGATACATAATTATTTATTTGATTAAGAATTATCAAGGATAAACACAAAATACTTAATTCCATTGTGGTCCTCTTTCACTATAGCATTTGGCAAGTTTGGCATATGTGGCAGCCCCCCCCCCTAAAATGGCAGGTCAATTTGGTTATTTGGTCATATAGACACAACATATAAATACTATACACCAAGGAATGCTATTTGGTCATCATTGATGGGCTAGGAGGGATAACTCTGTATCTTCTCACCTTCTCTCTCTGTCTCTTTTTCTCGTGTTCTTTATTTTCTCTGTCATTATGTATCTTTTCCCTCTCTTTTTCTCTCTGTCTCTCCATCCTGACCCAGTCTCAATTAGTCCCAGTGGGATTCCAGGGTTGATTTCCTGCTGTCCTATCATGGAGAAAGGAAACACACACATGGTTTACGTCTCTATCCTCCCTGTGTGTGTGTGTGTGTGTGTGTGTGTGCCTGCATTCGTACGTGTGTGTCCCCAGTATATTGGACCAATTTGATTCAGTCACCCCAAAGCAAACAGAGAGGCAGAGGGGGGACCTTTTCTGACAGTCTTTCTCTCAATTACAGACCAGAGACTGATACTTCCTGATTCCTATAATGAAACTAAACCACACAACCAATCAAAGCTCCCCAGCCACATAGAGCAGCGTTTCCCTTGGGTAATATAATTCAACCGCTGAAACTGTTCTAATTTCTCTAGTTCTGCCATGCCACTACTCTCAATGGAACCATAGATATTTTATTATACTAGAATAGTAAAGGCTCTGATGGCACAATGTGATAGAAATGTGTTCCTTGTGCTGTATATGAAATCAATACACAGAAATACATGCAGGAGAACCGCCAGTTCCTCTGTGTATAAAGTAGTCAATGCTATCCATTCTTTTCAAATGCCATTTGTGTCTCAGCCCGGGTACTGTAAACACAATACCACTGTATTAGATATGGGATGTATCGAATTACCAATCAATCAAGAAACAGTTGTAAAACAGTAATTATAAACTGGGTAGCCTGTTTATAATAGCAATAAGGCACCTCTGGGTTTGTGGTATATGGCCAATATACCACGGCTAAGGGCTGTATCCAGGGACTCCGTATTGCGTCGTGCCTAAGAACCACCGTGGTATATTGGCCATATACCACACCCCTTCGTGCCTTATTGCTTAATTATATGACGTTACATTACAAACACAATATTGTGATTAAGTGTTTGTACGGTACTATGTTTTGTCGCTTTGAACTAAATGTTTGAAAAGTTATTTCTGAATAAAATGAATATCGTGTTGATTTCTTTAGGTATTGGACTTATTGGGAAACCAATCAATCATGAAACTCATTTACAGTACAATTACATCACTATGACATAACAAATGTGTGATGGAGTGTGCTTGGCAGATTTAATGTCTACATATTGTATTTTGAAAATCTAGTCCTTGCTAATTCAAGGGTTACAATATATCTTCTTCAGTGATTAGGCACAAAACATCACGCATGCTCTCTAAAGCATTTCATTAGCTTTTTAAGTTAATGACAAAAAACACACCCCAGCATCACAGTGATTTCATTGGCTAGAGGACCGCTATGGGGTAACCAATTAACTCACCACGCTGACTTTAAAGGCGTAGAGGAGGTCAAAGGGCAGCGCGGCGACCAGGTCGATGATGAACCATGTAGTCATGTAGTGGATGCAGATCAACCGCGCGTTGAAGATCACCTGACCAGACTTACTCACGTACGTGGTACGGAAGCTGAACACAATGTCTGGTAAGGAGAGAGGGAGAGAGAGAGAGGAAAGTGAGAAGGAGAAAGGGGAAGGGAGAGAGAGAGAGAGCGAGGAAGAGAGTGGGAGGGACAGGGAGAGATAGAGAGGAAGCGAGAGGGAGAGAGCGAGAGGGAGAGCGATATAGAGATGAGAGAGATGAGAGAGGGAGAGATTGAGAGGGAGAGAGTGAGAGGGAGAGAGATATAGAGATGAGAGAGATGAGAGAGGGAGAGATAGAGAGGGCGAGAGTGAGAGGGAGAGAGATATAGAGAGAGATAGAGAGGGAGAGATAGAGAGGAAGAGAGAGGGGGAGAGCGAGAGGGAGAGAGATATAGAGAGAGATAGAGAGGGAGAGAGAGGAAGAGAGAGGAAGAGAGAGGTGGGTGTAAGGTTATAGATCCATGACTTACTGTCAGATTATGTAATAAGTACACCCACTACAATTGTCATAGGTTACTGAGCTGCTGGACCATAACTATTCACCTTGTCCCTAACCCTAACCCTAACCCTAACACTGTCCATAACTCTAACACTGTCCCTAACACTGACCCTAACCCTAACACTGACCCTAACACTGTCCATAACCCTAACACTGTCCATAACCCTAACACTGTCCCTAACACTGACCCTAACACTGTCCATAACCCTAACACTGTCCATAACCCTAACACTGGCCCTAACACTGACCCTAACACTGTCCATAACCCTAACACTGTCCATAACCCTAACACTGGCCCTAACACTGACCCTAACCCTAACTGGCCTGGCTACCTATCCACATCGTTCCGGCCAAACGCCACGTCCACTAACGTTTCTTCTCCACGAGTCTGGATGTGATCTTTCCCCGATGACTTCTCATATGCAAATACATTCAAATTGTTCTGATTGGTCGCAGAAACCGATGGGTTGGACCAGAGCCGACCTACACAAATCTTGAATCACGTAATTTTGATGTCAGCACAAATAACTTCTAGGATGTTATATTCAGACTGATGTATGAAACGATCAATAGAGCAGCGGAATTCAATTCAGGATGAGTCACTAGGCAAAACCCTATCCAAAGCCTAACCCTAACCCCAACCCCAAACTCTGACCCCACCCCACTCCACCCAACCCCAAACCCCTCTCCCGCACACATATGACCCTCCCCTATACCTATAATAAAGAGTATCTCCACGGCAACGTCGCTGACTGAAGTGCTCCTGGTGAGGTCATCGTCACCGATGAAGCAGACATTGTAGGGCACTGTCACGGCAACGTAGAAGGTGGCCAGAAGGATCAGCCAATCCCAGCCTGCCTTGAAGGTGCTGAAGTGAAGCAGGATGAACTTGGACTTCTTGGCGTCCGCAACCTTGTACTCCGGCAGAGCAGGGGGGTCCCCAAACACATTCTGATGGGATGAAAGGAGAACACATTCTGGTTGGATTAAAGGAGAGGGGAACACATTCTGATTGGGTGAAAGGAGAGGGGAATACATTCTGATTGGATGAAAGGAGAGGGGAATACATTCTGATTGGATGAAAGGAGAGGGGAATACATTCTGATTGGATGAAAGGAGAGGGGAATACATTCTGATTGGATGAAAGGAGAGAGGAATACATTCTGATTGGATGAAAGGGGAACACATTCTGACTGGATGAAAGGAGAGGGGAACACATTCTGACTGGATGAAAGGACAGGGGAATACATTCTGATTGGATGAAAGGGGAACACATTCTGACTGGATGAAAGGACAGGGGAATACATTCTGATAGGATGAAAGGAGAGGGGAATACATTCTGATTGGATGAAAAGAGAGGGGAATACATTCTGATTGGATGAAAGGAGAGGGGAATACATTCTGATTGGATGAAAGGAGAGGGGAACACATTCTGACTGGATGAAAGGACAGGGGAATACATTCTGATTGGATGAAAGGAGAGGGGAATACATTCTGATTGGATGAAAGCTGAACACATTCTGACTGGATGAAAGGACAGGGGAATACATTCTGATTGGATGAAAGGACAGGGGATGGGGGATGAGGGTTCAATAGTAATTTTGTTGAAGTAGTCAAAGTAGAAGAACACTGATATGCTTATGTGTGAAGGGGGGTTGAGGTTTGGAGGACTTAGTATCAAGAAAACAAATTAGAAACGTATCCAAGATGTATATATCCAAAGATGTTTATATTTATTTCAGTTGGGTCAGTCCCCAACTTATTTTTTTATCTTTACTGAAGAGATAGTACACTGTTAAAAGACGGGGAGGGGGAGTGGGCAGGTTTCCAACCCATGTCAACTCTGGCATACATGTGTGCCGGGGTCAGCAGCTATAACCACTGGACCACACAGGTCACACTAAAACTCACTGGTAGAAAAAAAGGATAGGACCATCCCCTAAAACATTGTTGCTATGATTTGAGTAAAGTAGTGGCAGGTGCTATCATCACTGTTATTTGTTTGTTGTTAGGGTGTGTAGTGTTGGTTGTTAGGTTGAGTAATGTTTGTTTTTAGGGTGTGTAGTGTTGGTTGTTAGGGTGAGTAATGTTTGTTGTTAGGGTGTGTAGTGTTGGTTGTTATGGTGTGTAGTGTTGGTTGTTAGGGTGTGTAGTGTTGGTTGTTAGGGTGAGTAATGTTTGTTGTTAGGGTGTGTAGTGTTGGTTGTTATGGTGTGTAGTGTTGGTTGTTAGGGTGTGTAGTGTTGGTTGTTAGGGTGAGTAATGTTTGTTGTTAGGGTGTGTAGTGTTGGTTGTTAGGGTGTGTAGTGTTGGTTGTTAGGTTGAGTAATGTTTGTTTTTAGGGTGTGTAGTGTTGGTTGTTAGGGTGAGTAATGTTTGTTGTTAGGGTGTGTAGTGTTGGTTGTTATGGTGTGTAGTGTTGGTTGTTAGGGTGTGTAGTGTTGGTTGTTAGGGTGAGTTTGTTGTTAGTGTTGGTTGTTAGGGTGTGTAGTGTTGGTTGTTAGGGTGAGTAATGTTTGTTGTTAGGGTGTGTAGTGTTGGTTGTTAGGGTGAGTAATGTTTGTTGTTAGGGTGTGTAGTGTTGGTTGTTATGGTGTGTAAGTGTTGGTTGTTAGGGTGTGTAGTGTTGGTTGTTAGGGTGAGTAATGTTTGTTGTTAGGGTGTGTAATGTTTGTTGTTAGGGTGTGTAGTGTTGGTTGTTAGGGTGTGTAATGTTTGTTGTTAGGGTGTGTAGTGTTGGTTGTTATGGTGTGTAGTGTTGGTTGTTATGGTGTGTAGTGTTGGTTGTTAGGGTGTGTAGTGTTGGTTGTTAGGGTGTGTAATGTTTGTTGTTACGGTGTGCAGTGTTGGTTATTATGGTGTGTAGTGTTGGTTATTATGGTGTGTAATGTTTGTTGTTAAGGTGTGTAATGTTTGTTGTAAGGGTGTGTAGTGTTGGTTGTTAGGGTGTGTCGTGTTGGTTGTTAGGGTGAGTAATGTTTGTTGCTAGGGTGTGTAGTGTTTGTTGTTAGGGTGTGTAATGTTGGTTGTTAGGGTGTGTGGTGTTTGTTGTTAGGATGTGTAATGTTTGTTGTTAGGGTGTGTAGTGTTGGTTGTTAGGGTGTGTAGTGTTGGTTGTTAGGGTGTCTAGTGTTTGTTATTAGGGTGTGTAGTGTTGGTTGTTAGGGTGAGTAATTTAAGGTGTGTTTTACCTTGTTGAGTTTGATCTTGCTCTTCTTCTTCTTCTTGTTGTCTTTGCTGTGGGGTTGACCAGAGATGTGGTAGAGTACAGTGCTTCTCCGCAGACGAGTAGAGCTGAATGAAGAACCAGTCTTCACCCGTCCTCGTCGGCACTCTACACACACACACACACACACACACACACACACACACACACACACACACACACACACACACACAGTATTATTGTACAACCACATGGCCCCCTAGGAAATCTCATAGAAAACCAAGGAAAGAAATAGGAGGAAATCATTATGTTTGGATGAAATGTTGAATATCCAACACTGGTTACAGTGACAATGAATACGTATCAAATCATATCACAGTTTGTACACAGATTTGCAGATGTTATCGTAAGAGCAGTGAAATGTTTATGTTTCTAGATCCAACTATGCAGCAATATCTAGTAACATAATAACAATACACACATAATCCATACATTCATATCTAGTAACATAATAACAATACACACGTGTGTCTCTACACACCGTATGTGACGGTGTGTAGAGACAAAATGGACAGTATACAAATAGAAAAGGTATGTACAGCAGTAGTTATATAGGATGAGCCATGACTAGAAAACAGTATATGCATACAGCACATTTGGAAAGTATTCAGACCCCTTCACTTTTTCCACATTTTGTTACGTTAAAGCCTTATTCTAAAATTGATTAAATTATTTTTTATCCCTCATCAATCTAAATACAATACCACATAACAACAAAGCAAAATCCGTTGTTTTGAAATTTTAGCAAATTAAAAATGAAAATAAAACTGAAATGTTACTTTTACATAAGTATTCAGAACCTTCACTCAGTACTTTGTTGAAGCACCTTTGGCAGCGATGACAGCATCAAGTCTTATTGGGTGTGACGCTACAAGCTTAGCACGCCTGTTTTTCCCATTCTTCTCTGCAGATCCTCTCAAGCTCTGTCAGGTTGGATGGGGAGTGTCGCTGCACAGCTATTTTCAGGTCTCTCTAGAGATGTTTGACCAGGTTCAAGTCTGGGCTCTGGCTGGGCCACTCAAGGACATTCAGAGACTTGTTCCGAAGCCACTCCTGCGTTGTCTTGGCTGTGTGCTTAGGGTCGTTGTCCTGTTGGAAGGTGAACCTTCACCCCAGTCTGAGGTCGTGAGCCCTCTGGAGCAGGTTTTCATCAAGGATCTCTCTGTACTTTGCTCCGCTCATCTTTCCCTAGATCCTGACTAGTCTCCCAGTCCCTGCGGCAGAAAAACATCCCCACAGCATGATGCTGCCACCACCATGTTTCACCATAAGGATGGTGCCAGGTTTCCTCCGGATGTGATGCATGGCATTCAGGCCAAAGAGTTCATACTTGGTTTCATTAGACCAGATAATCTTGTTTCTCATGGTCTGAGAGTCCTTTAGGTGCCTTTTAGAAAACTCCAACAGGGCTGTCATTTGCCTTTTACTGAGGAGTTGCTTCCATCAGGCTACTCTACCATAAAGGCCTGATTGGTGGAGTGCTGCAAAGATGGTTGTCCTTCTGGAAGGTTCTCCCATCTCCACAGAGGAACTCTGGAGCTCTGTCAGAGTGACCATTGGGTTCTTGGTCTCCTTTCTCACCAAGGCCCTTCTTCCCCGATTGCTCAGTTTGGCTGGGTGGCCAGCTCTAGGAAGAGTCTTGGTGCTTCTAAACTTCTTCCATTTAAGAATTGATGGAGGCCACTGTGTTCTTGGGGACCTTCAATGTTGCAGATATTTGTTGGTACCCTTCCACAGATCTGTGCCTCTACACAATCCTGTCTCAGAGCTTTGCTCTGACATGCACTATCAACTGTGGGACCTTATATAGACAGGTGTGTGACTTTCCAAATCATGTCCAATCAATTGAATTTATCACAGGTGGACTCCAATGAAGTGTTAGATGATCAAAGGAAACAGGATGCACCTGAGCTCAATTTTGTGTCTCATAGCAAAGGGTCTGAAAACATATGTAAATAAGGTATTTCTGTATTTTGTTTAAATAAAAATTGCAAACATAAAAAAAAAAACATTTTCACTTTGTCATTATGGGTTATTGTGATGTCATTATGGGTTATTGTGATGTCATTATGGGTTATTGTGATGTCATTATGGGTTATTGTGATGTCATTATGGGTTATTGTGATGTCATTATGGGTTATTGTGTGTAGATTGATGGGGGGGAAACAATTATGTAATACATTTTAGAATACGGCTGTAATGTAACAAAATATGGAAAAGGGGAAGGGGTCTGAATACTTTCCAAATGCACTCTACATATGAAGTGGGTAAAACAGCATGTAAACATAAAAGTGACCAGTGTTCAATGACTCTTTGTAAATAGGGCAGCTGCCTCTAAGGTGCAGGGTAGAGTACTGGGTGCTAGATGGCTAGTGACAATCTCTAAGGTGCAGGGTAGAGTACTGGGTGCTAGATGGCTAGTGACAATCTCTAAGGTGCAGGGTAGAGTACTGGGTGCTAGATGGCTAGTGACAACCTCTAAGGTGCAGGGTAGAGTACTGGGTGCTAGATGGCTAGTGACAATCTCTAAGGTGCAGGGTAGAGTACTGGGTGCTAGCCGGCTAGTGACAATCTCTAATGTGCAGGGTAGAGTACAGGGTGCTAGCCGGCTAGTGACAATCTCTAAGGTGCGGGGTAGAGTACAGGGTGCTAGCCGGCTAGTGACAATCTCTAAGGTTCAGGGTAGAGTCCTTGGTCCTAGCCGGCTAGTGGCAACCTCTAAGGTGCAGGGTAGAGTACAGGGTGCTAGCCGGCTAGTGACAACCTCTAAGGTGCTGGGTAGAGTACTGGGTGCTAGCCGGATAGTGACACTCTCTAAGATGCAGGGTAGAGTACTGGGTGCTAGCCAGCTAGTGACAATCTCTAAGGTGCAAGGTAGAGTACTGGGTGCTAGCCGGCTAGTGACAATCTCTAAGGTGCAGGGTAGAGTACTGGGTGCTAGACGGCTAGTGACAATCTCTAAGGTTCAGGGTAGAGTCCTTGGTCCTAGCCGGCTAGTGACAACCTCTAAGGTGCAGGGTAGAGTACTGGGTGCTAGCCGGCTAGTGACAATCTCTAAGGTTCAACACAGGGTATTTGGGCAGAAGTTGGCTTGTGATTTCAAGGTTTTACTGTTATCCTACAAACCATTACATGGGCTTGCTCCTACCTATCTTTCAGATTTGGTCCTGCCGTACATACCTACACGTACACTACTGTCACAAGACGCAGGCCTCTAATCGTCCCTAGAATTTCTAAGCAAACAGCTGGAGCAGGGCTTTCTCCTATAGAGCTCCATTTTTATGGAATGGTCTGCCTACCCATGTGAGAGATGCAGACTCGGTCTCAACCTTTAAGTCTTTATTGAAGACTCATCTCTTCAGTAGGTCCTATGATTGAGTGTAGTCTGGCCCAGGAGTGTGAAGGTGAACGGAAAGGCACTGGAGCAACGACCCGCCCTTGCTGTCTCTGCCTGGCCAGTTCCCCTCTCTCCACTGGGATTCTCTGCCTCTAACCCTATTACAGGGGCTGAGTCACTGGCTTACTGGTGCTCTTCCATGCCGTCTCTAGGAGGGGTGCGTCACTTGAGTGGGTTGAGTCACTGACGTGGTCTTCCTGTCTGGGTTGGCGCCCGCCCCCCCCCCTTGGGTTGTGCCGTGGCGGAGATCTTTGTGGGCTATACTCGGGCCTTGTTGATGGTAAGTTGAAGATATCCCTCTAGTGGTGTGGGGGCTGTACTTTGGCAAAGTGGGTGGGGTTATATCCTGCCTGTTTGGCCCTGTCCGGGGGTATCATCGGATGGTGCCACAGTGTCTCCTGACCCTTCCTGTCTAAGCCTCCAGTATTTATGCTGCAGTAGTTTATGTGTCGGGGGCTAGGGTCAGTCTGTTATATCTGGAGTATTTCTCCTGTCTTATCCGGTGTCCTGTTTGAATTTAAGTATGCTCTCTCTAATTCTCTCTTTCTCTCTTTCTTTCGCTCTCTCTGAGGACCTGAGCCCTAGGACCATGCCTCAGGACTACCTGGCATGATGACTCCTTGCTGTCCCCAGTCCACCTGGCCGTGCTGCTGCTCCAGTTTCAACTGTTATGCCTGCGGCTATGGAACCCTGACCTGTTCACCGGACGTGATACCTGTCCCAGACCTGCTGTTTTCAACTCTCTAGAGACAGCAGGAGCGGTAGAGATACTCTCAATGATCGGCTATGAAAAGCAAACTGACATTTACTCCTGAGGTGCTGACTTGTTGCACCCTCGACAACTACTGTGATTATTATTATTTGACCATGCTGGTCATTTATGAACATTTTAACATGTTGGCCATGTTCTGTTATAATCTCCACCCAGCACAGCCAGAAGAGGACTGGCCACCCATCATAGCCTGGTTCCTCACTAGGTTTCTTCCTAGGTGTTGGCCTTTCTAGGGAGTTTTTCCTAGCCACCGTGCTTCTACACCTGCATTGCTTGCTGTTTGGGGTTTTAGGCTGGGTTTCTATACAGCACTTTGATATATCAGCTGATGTACAGGCAGAAACTTAAACAAGAGGCTCCCACGCTGAGGTCTGTCCAACGCTGGTCAGACCAAGCTGACTCCACACTCCAAGACTGCTTCCATCACGTGGACTGGGACATGTTTCGTATTGCGTCAGATAAAAATATTGACGAATACGCTGATTCGGTGTGCGAGTTCATTAGAACATGCGTTGAAGATGTCGTTCCCATAGCAACGATAAAAACATTCCCTAACCAGAAACCGTGGATTGATGGCAGCATTCGCGTGAAACTGAAAGCGCGAACCACTGCTTTTAATCAGGGCAAGGTGTCTGGCAACATGACCGAATACAAACAGTGCAGCTATTCCCTCCGCAAGGCTGTTAAACAAGCTAAGCGTCAGTACAGAGACAAAGTAGAATCTCAATTCAACGGCTCAGACACAAGAGGCATGTGGCAGGGTCTACAGTCAATCACGGACTACAAGAAGAAACCCAGCCCAGTCACGGACCAGGATGTCTTGCTCCCAGGCAGACTAAATAACTTTTTTTGCCCGCTTTGAGGACAATACAGTGCCACTGACACGGCCTGCAACGAAAACATGCGGTCTCTCCTTCACTGCAGCCGAGGTGAGTAAGACATTTAAACGTGTTAACCCTCGCAAGGCTGCAGGCCCAGACGGCATCCCCAGCCGCGCCTCAGAGCATGCGCAGACCAGCTGGCCGGTGTGTTTACGGACATATTCAATCAATCCCTATACCAGTCTGCTGTTCCCACATGCTTCAAGAGGGCCACCATTGTTCCTGTTCCCAAGAAAGCTAAGGTAACTGAGCTAAACGACTACCGCCCCGTAGCACTCACTTCCGTCATCATGAAGTGCTTTGAGAGACTAGTCAAGGACCATATCACCTCCACCCTACCTGACACCCTAGACCCACTCCAATTTGCTTACCGCCCAAATAGGTCCACAGACGATGCAATCTCAACCACACTGCACACTGCCCTAACCCACCTGGACAAGAGGAATACCTATGTGAGAATGCTGTTCATCGACTACAGCTCGGCATTCAACACCATAGTACCCTCCAAGCTCGTCATCAAGCTCGAGACCCTGGGTCTCGACCCCGCCCTGTGCAACTGGGGACTGGACTTCCTGACGGGCCGCCCCCAGGTGGTGAGGGTAGGCAACAACATCTCCTCCCCGCTGATCCTCAACACGGGGGCCCCACAAGGGTGCGTTCTGAGCCCTCTCCTGTACTCCCTGTTCACCCACGACTGCGTGGCCACGCACACCTCCAACTCAATCATCAAGTTTGCGGACGACACAACAGTGGTAGGCTTGATTACCAACAACGACGAGACGGCCTACAGGGAGGAGGTGAGGGCCCTCGGAGTGTGGTGTCAGGAAAATAACCTCACACTCAACGTCAACAAAACTAAGGAGATGATTGTGGACTTCAGGAAACAGCAGAGGGAACACCCCCCTATCCACATCGATGGAACAGTAGTGGAGAGGATAGCAAGTTTTAAGTTCCTCGGCATACACATCACAGACAAACTGAATTGGTCCACTCACACTGACAGCGTTGTGAAGAAGGCGCAGCAGCGCCTCTTCAACCTCAGGAGGCTGAAGAAATTCGGCTTGTCACCAAAAGCACTCACAAACTTCTACAGATGCACAATCGAGAGCATCCTGGCGGGCTGTATCACCGCCTGGTATGGCAAATGCTCCGCCCTCAACCGTAAGGCTCTCCAGAGGGTAGTGAGGTCTGCACAACGCATCACCGGGGGCAAACTACCTGCCCTCCAGGACACCTACACCACCCGATGTTACAGGAAGGCCATAAAGATAATCAAGGACATCAACCACCCGAACCACTGCCTGTTCACCCCGCTATCATCCAGAAGGCGAGGTCAGTACAGGTGCATCAAAGCTGGGACCGAGAGACTGAAAAACAGCTTCTATCTCAAGGCCATCAGACTGTTAAACAGCCACCACTAACATTGAGTGTTTGCTGCCAACACACTGTCATTGACACTGACCCAACTCCAGCCACTTTAATAATGGGAATTGATGGGAAATGATGTAAATATATCACTAGCCACTTTAAACAATGCTACCTTATATAATGTTACTTACCCTACATTATTCATCTCATATGCATACGTATATACTGTACTCTACATCATCGACTGCATCCTTATGTAATACATGTATCACTAGCCACTTTAACTATGCCACTTTGTTTACTTTGTCTACATACTCATCTCATATGTATATACTGTACTCGATACCATCTACTGTATGCTGCTCTGTACCATCACTCATTCATATATCCTTATGTACATATTCTTTATCCCCTTACACTGTGTATAAGACAGTAGTTTTGGAATTGTTAGTTAGATTACTTATTGGTTATCACTGCATTGTCGGAACTAGAAGCACAAGCATTTCGCTACACTCGCATTAACATCTGCTAACCATGTGTATGTGACAAATCAAATTGATTTGATTTTGATTTGATTTTGGCTATATAAATACATTTGATTTGATTTGATTGCTATTTAACAGTCTGATGGCCTGGTGATAGAAGCTGTTTATCAATCTCGGTCCCAGAATCAATGCACTTGTATTGTCTCCGCCTTCTAAATGGTAGCAGGGTAAACAGGCCGTGGCTGAGGACCTTGATGATCTTTTATTTGATTGAAGCTTTACTTCAGTAGGAAAGTCTGTTAAGAAGAAATTCTTATTTTACAATGATGGCCTAACACGGCCAAACCCTCCCCTAACTCAGACGACGTTGGGCCAATTGTGCGCCGCCCTATGGGACTCCCGATCACGGCCGGTTGAGATACAGCCCGGGATTGAACCAGGGTCAGTAGTGATGCCTCTAGCGCTGAGATGCTTACATAGGTATTCCTCATATCCAGGTGGGCTAGGGTAGTGTGCAGTGCCACTCGAGAGCCCTTCTTGGCCTTCCTGTGACACCGGGTGCTATAGATGTCCTGGAGGGCAGGCAATGTGCCCCCAATGATCCGTTGGACTGACCACACCACCCTCTGGAGAGCTCTGGGGTTGCCGCCGGTGCAGTTGCCGTACCAGGCGGTGATACAGCCCGACGGAATGCTCTCAATGGTGCATCTGTAGATGTCCGTGAGGGTCTTGGGCATCAAGACAAATTTCTTCAGCCTCCAGAGGTTGAAGAGGTGCTGTTGGGCTATCAGTGTGAAGAGACCATTTCAGATCCTCAGTGATGTGCGCGACTAGGAACTTTAAGCTTTTGACCCTTTCTACTGCGGCACCATCGATGTGTATGGGGGCGTGCTCTCTCTGCTGTCTCCTTCTGTCAAGCCTACCAGTGTTGTGTTGTCAGCAAACTTGATGATTGAGTTGGAGACGTGCGTGAATAGGGAGTACAGGAGGGGGCTGAGTGATCCCCTGTGTTGAGGATCAGCGTGGCGATGGGCCGACCACATGGGGTCGGCCCATCAAGAAGTCTAGGACCCAGTTGCACAGGGCGGTGTTCAAACCCAGAGATGGAATGAGAGAGGATGAGGTATGGACAGGAGAGATGGAAAGAGAGAGGGAGAGAGAAGAGGAGGTTTGGACAGGAGAGATGGAAAGAGAGAGGGAGAGAGAAGAGGAGGTATGGACAGGAGAGATGGGATGAGAGAGTAAGAGAGAGAGGAGGAGGTACGGACAGGAGAGATGGAAAGAGAGAGGGAGAGAGAAGAGGAGGTATGGACAGGAGAGATGGTATGAGAGAGGAGGTATGGACAGAGGATGGAGAGAGAGAAGAGGAGGGATGGACAGGAGAGATGGGATGAGGAGAGATAGAGAGAGATGGACAGGAGAGATGGAAGAGAGAGAGAGAGGAGGAGGTATGGACAGGAGAGATGGAAAGAGGGGGATAGGGAGAGAGAGGGAGAGAGAGGTATGGACAGAAGAGATGGGATGAGAGAGGTAAGGAGAGATGGGAGAGAGGAGGTATGGACAGGAGAGATGGAAAGAGAGAGGGAGATGGAGGAGGAGGTATGGACAGAAGGAGATGGTATGAGAGAGTAAGAGAGAGGAGGAGGTACGGACAGGAGAGATGGTATGAGAGAGGGGTAGATAGGAGGAGGTATGGACAGGAGAGATGGTATGAGAGAGTAGAGGGAGAGGAGAGGAGGAGGTATGAGAGGGGGGACAGAAGAGATGGTATGAAAGAGGGGTAGATAGGAGGAGGTATGGACAGGAGAGATGGGATGAGAGAGTAAGAGAGAGAGGAGGAGGTACGGACAGAAGAGATGGTATGAGAGAGAGGTAGAGGAGGAGGAGGTATGGACAGGAGAGATGGGATGAGAGAGGGGGAGAGAGAGGAGGTATGAGGAGAGAGGAGAGAGGGGGAGAGAGGAGGAGGTATGGACAGGAGAGATGGTATGAGAGAGGGGTAGATAGGAGGAGGTATGGACAGGAGAGATGGTATGAGAGAGGTAAGAGAGAGAGGAGGAGGAGAGAGGAGGAGGTACGGACAGGAGAGATGGTATGAGAGAGGGGAGAGAGAAGCATATATGGACAGGAGAGATGGTATGAGAGAGGGGGAGAGAGGAGGAGGTATGGACAGGAGAGATGGTATGAGAGAGGTGGAGAGAGAAGCAGGTACGGACAGAGGAGATGGTATGAGAGAGGTGGAGAGAGGAGGAGGTATGGACAGGAGAGATGGTATGGTAGAGAGGAGGAGGTGAGAGAGGGGAGAGAGGAGGAGGTATGGACAGGAGAGATGGTATGAGAGAGGGGGAGAGAGGAGGAGGTATGGACAGGAGAGATGGTATGAGAGAGGGGAGAGAGAAGCAGGTATGGACAGGAGAGATGGTATGAGAGAGGGGGAGAGAGGAGGAGGTATGGACAGGAGAGATGACAGGAGAGGTATGAGGAGGTATGACAGAGAGATGGTGGATAGATAGGAGGAGGTATGGACAGGAGAGATGGGATGAGAGAGGGGAGAGAGGAGGAGGTATGGACAGGAGAGATGGTATGAGAGAGGGGGAGAGAGGAGGAGGTATGGACAGGAGAGATGGTATGAGAGAGGGGAGAGAGAAGCAGGTATGGACAGGAGAGATGGTATGAGAGAGTAAGAGAGAGAGGAGGAGGTACGGACAGGAGAGATGGTATGAGAGAGGGGTAGATAGGAGGAGGTATGGACAGGAGAGATGGTATGAGAGAGTAAGAGAGAGAGGAGGAGGTACGGACAGGAGAGATGGTATGAGAGAGGGGGAGAGAGAAGCATATATGGACAGGAGAGATGGTATGAGAGAGGGGGAGAGAGGAGGAGGTATGGACAGGAGAGATGGTATGAGAGAGGGGGAGAGAGGAGGAGGTATGGACAGGAGAGATGGTATGAGGGAGGTGGAGAGAGAAGCAGGTACGGACAGAAGAGATGGTATGAGAGAGGTGGAGAGAGGAGGAGGTATGGACAGGAGAGATGGGATGAGAGAGGTGGAGAGAGGAGGAGGTATGGACAGGAGAGATGGTATGAGAGAGGGGGAGAGAGGAGGAGGTATGGACAGGAGAGATGGTATGAGAGAGGGGGAGAGAGAAGCAGGTATGGACAGGAGAGATGGTATGAGAGAGTAAGAGAGAGAGGAGGAGGTACGGACAGGAGAGATGGTATGAGAGAGGGGTAGATAGGAGGAGGTATGGACAGGAGAGATGGTATGAGAGAGTAAGAGAGAGAGGAGGAGGTACGGACAGGAGAGATGGTATGAGAGAGGGGGAGAGAGAAGCATATATGGACAGGAGAGATGGTATGAGAGAGGGGGAGAGAGGAGGAGGTATGGACAGGAGAGATGGTATGAGAGAGGGGGAGAGAGGAGGAGGTATGGACAGGAGAGATGGTATGAGGGAGGTGGAGAGAGAAGCAGGTACGGACAGAAGAGATGGTATGAGAGAGGTGGAGAGAGGAGGAGGTATGGACAGGAGAGATGGTATGAGAGAGGGGGAGAGAGGAGGAGGTATGGACAGGAGAGATGGTATGAGAGAGGGGGAGAGAGGAGGAGGTATGGAAAGGAGAGATGGTATGAGAGAGGGGGAGAGAGAAGCAGGTATGGACAGGAGAGATGGTATGAGAGAGGGGGAGAGAGGAGGAGGTATGGACAGGAGAGATGGTATGAAAGAGGGGTAGATAGGAGGAGGTATGGACAGGAGACATGGTATGAGAGAGTAAGAGAGAGGAGGAGGTACGGACAGAAGAGATGGTATGAAAGAGGGGTAGATAGGAGGAGGTATGGACAGGAGAGATGGGATGAGAGAGTAAGAGAGAGAGGAGGAGGTACGGACAGGAGAGATGGTATGAGAGAGGGGGAGAGAGAAGCAGGTACGGACAGGAGAGATGGTATGAGAGAGGTGGAGAGAGAAGCAGGTATGGACAGGAGAGATGGTATGAGAGAGGGGGAGAGAGGAGGAGGTATGGACAGGAGACATGGTATGAAAGAGGGGTAGATAGGAGGAGGTATGGACAGGAGAGATGGGATGAGAGAGTAAGAGAGAGAGGAGGAGGTACGGACAGGAGAGATGGTATGAGAGAGGGGTAGATAGGAGGAGGTACGGACAGGAGAGATGGTATGAGAGAGTAAGAGAGAGAGGAGGAGGTACGGACAGAAGAGATGGTATGAGAGAGGGGGAGAGAGGAGGAGGTATGGACAGGAGAGATGGTATGAGAGAGGGGGAGAGAGAAGCAGGTATGGACAGGAGAGATGGTATGAGAGAGGGGGAGAGAGGAGGAGGTATGGACAGGAGAGATGGTATGAAAGAGGGGTAGATAGGAGGAGGTATGGACAGGAGAGATGGTATGAGAGAGTAAGAGAGAGAGGAGGAGGTATGGACAGAAGAGATGGTATGACAGAGGGAGAGAGAGAGGAGGAGGTACGGACAGGAGAGATGGTATGAGAGAGGGGTAGATAGGAGGAGGTATGGACAGGAGAGATGGGATGAGAGAGGGAGAGAGAGGAGGAGGTACGGACAGAAGAGATGGTATGAAAGAGGGGTAGATAGGAGGAGGTATGGACAGGAGAGATGGGATGAGAGAGTAAGAGAGAGAGGAGGAGGTACGGACAGGAGAGATTGTATGAGAGAGGGGGAGAGAGAAGCAGGTACGGACAGGAGAGATGGTATGAGAGAGGTGGAGAGAGAAGCAGGTATGGACAGGAGAGATGGTATGAGAGAGGGGGAGAGAGGAGGAGGTATGGACAGGAGAGATGGTATGAAAGAGGGGTAGATAGGAGGAGGTATGGACAGGAGAGATGGTATGAGAGAGTAAGAGAGAGGAGGAGGTATGGACAGGAGAGATGGTATGAGAGAGTAAGAGAGAGGAGGAGGTACGGACAGAAGAGATGGTATGAAAGAGGGGTAGATAGGAGGAGGTATGGCCAGGAGAGATGGGATGAGAGAGTAAGAGAGAGAGGAGGAGGTACGGACAGGAGAGATGGTATGAGAGAGGGATAGATAGGAGGAGGTATGGACAGGAGAGATGGGATGAGAGAGGGGGAGAGAGGAGGAGGTATGGACAGGAGAGATGGTATGAGAGAGGGGGAGAGAGGAGGAGGTATGGACAGGAGAGATGGTATGAGAGAGGGGGAGAGAGAAGCAGGTATGGACAGGAGAGATGGTATGAGAGAGTAAGAGAGAGAGGAGGAGGTACGGACAGGAGAGATGGTATGAGAGAGGGGTAGATAGGAGGAGGTACGGACAGGAGAGATGGTATGAGAGAGTAAGAGAGAGAGGAGGAGGTACGGACAGGAGAGATGGTATGAGAGAGGGGGAGAGAGAAGCAGGTATGGACAGGAGAGATGGTATGAGAGAGGGGGAGAGAGGAGGAGGTATGGACAGGAGAGATGGTATGAGAGAGGTGGAGAGAGGAGGAGGTATGGACAGGAGAGATGGTATGAGAGAGGGGGAGAGAGGAGGAGGTATGGACAGGAGAGATGGTATGAGAGAGGGGGAGAGAGGAGGAGGTATGGACAGGAGAGATGGTATGAGAGAGGGGGAGAGAGAAGCAGGTATGGACAGGAGAGATGGTATGAGAGAGGGGGAGAGAGGAGGAGGTATGGACAGGAGAGATGGAAAGTGAGAGGGATGCTAGAGGAGGCAGTATGACGAGTAGAGATGGAAAGAGAGAGAGAAAGTGAGAGATAAAGGGGGGAAACAGGGAGAGACGATAGGAAGGGAGGGATAGAGAGGTAGGTAGGCAGAGATGGGGAGGTAGGGATAGAGAGGTAGATAGGGAGAGATGGGGAGGGAGGGAGGGGGTGAGAAGGACAAAGAGGTATGTAGGGAAAGATGGGGAGGGAGGGATAGAGAGGTAGATAGGGAGAGATGGGGAGGGAGGGGTGAGAAGGACAAAGAGGTAGGTAGGAAGAGATGGGGGAGAGGGTCAGAGAGGGAGGGAGGGAGGGACAAAGAGTTTGGTAGAGAGAGATGGGGAGGGGGAGAGGGACAGAGAGGTAGGTAGGTAGGTAGGGGAAAGAGAGACAAATGCAAAGGGAGCGAAGATGGGAACAAGGGAGCAAGAGAGGGAGGGGTTGTTGACGACACAGAGATTGGGGTCCCCTGTTCGGCACACAAAATCCAATCTGCCTGAAGGTGTGTGTGTGTGTGTGTGTGTGCGTGGGTGTGTACGCTTGCGTGTGTGCGTGCGAATGTGGGTGTTAAGATGGGTTTCCCTTGCCTGGATTCAGATGATCTGTGTATTGCTTTTGCAATACTGACAAAAACACACACTTCTTCAGAGCTGTGTTTTCTGTTATCTCAGTACTGATGCTGACAACATTTACAATGCTAATTGTTGAACAATGAACATGCAGATGCAATATAGAATAACATGTACAATCCAGTCGTTACTCCCCACTTTTATCTCTCCTAAAGCATGTGCAGCATCAGGCTTTTTCTTTGTGTAAAAAGTACATCATTACGTGAATAAAAAGAAACCATGTTTTTGTTTGTTGTTTTGTTGGAATGTACAGTAATGAAAGTAATTAGACACCGAGCCGTGAGGGGAGGAGATGAGGAATGAGCAAAAACATTATTGACTGCAGATACACACACACACACGCGCAAGCACCACGCATGCATGTGCGCACACACCCCCACACACACACACTGACCTTCTCGCCTGTCCTCTGGCATGGCCTTGGCCTTGGTGTCTGTGATGTCTTTATATGAAGCCAGGAAGAGCACCACGTCTCCCTTCTCATTCTTAATGGGGACAATTTCCAGCAGGCACCAGAACAACGATGCTGCAGTACACACACACACACACACACACACACACGTTATACACATGATACACATACAGTGGAGTAGGGTGAAGTTGCCCCTAGATGCTGATCTTGAGTCAGTTTAGCATTTTCCCCAGTAATGGTTAATGTTAGGCTTGGGAGAAGCTGATCTTAGATCTGTACCTAAGGGAAACTTCACCCCAGAGCCACACTACAGTATAGACATGCTACTGTACATGTGACCAATCATCTGAAATAAGGCTCAACATCTGATTAGTTGATCTAATGTTTTTGGCAGTTTTACTTTTTATGTAAATACAGATTCAGAGCTTCAAAATGTTGTATCATACGCTGCACAACACATGTTATAATCACATCTAATACAGTCAAAACACATTATAATCACATCTAATACAGTCAAAACACATTATAATCACATCTAATACAGTCAAAACACATTATAATCACATCTAATACAGTCAAAACACATTATAATCACATCTAATACAGTCAAAACACATTATAATCACATCTAATACAGTCAAAACACAGTAGAATCACATCTAATACAGTCAAAACACATTATAATCACATCTAATACAGTCAAAACACATTATAATCACATCTAATACAGTCAAAACACATTATAATCACATCTAATACAGTCAAAACACAGTAGAATCACATCTAATACAGTCAAAACACATTATAATCACATCTAATACAGTCAAAACACATTATAATCACATCTAATACAGTCAAAACACATTATAATCACATCTAATACAGTCAAAACACATTATAATCACATCTAATACAGTCAAAACACATTATAATCACATCTAATACAGTCAAAACACATTATAATCACATCTAATACAG
This sequence comes from Oncorhynchus nerka, assembly GCF_034236695.1. Classification (NCBI taxonomy): domain Eukaryota; kingdom Metazoa; phylum Chordata; class Actinopteri; order Salmoniformes; family Salmonidae; genus Oncorhynchus; species Oncorhynchus nerka. The sequence goes on along the minus strand of NC_088399.1, from coordinate 82,511,096 downwards.
TCAAAACACAGTAGAATCACATCTAATACAGTCAAAACACATTATAATCACTAATACAGTCAAAACACATTATAATCACATCTAATACAGTCAAAACACATTATAATCACATCTAATACAGTCAAAACACAGTAGAATCACATCTAATACAGTCAAAACACATTATAATCACATCTAATACAGTCAAAACACATTATAATCACATCTAATACAGTCAAAACACATTATAATCACATCTAATACAGTCAAAACACAGTAGAATCACATCTAATACAGTCAAAACACATTATAATCACATCTAATACAGTCAAAACACATTATAATCACATCTAATACAGTCAAAACACATTATAATCACATCTAATACAGTCAAAACACATTATAATCACATCTAATACAGTCAAAACACAGTAGAATCACATCTAATACAGTCAAAACACATTATAATCACATCTAATACAGTCAAAACACATTATAATCACATCTAATACAGTCAAAACACATTATAATCACATCTAATACAGTCAAAACACATTATAATCACATCTAATACAGTCAAAACACAGTAGAATCCCATTACAAATCAAGGCACATTATAATCACATTACAAATCAAGGCACATTATAATCACATTACAAATCAAGGCACATTATAATCACATTACAAATCAAGGCACATTATAATCACATTACAAATCAAGGCACATTATAATCACATTACAAATCAAGGCACATTATAATCACATTACAAATCAAGGCACATTATAATCACATTACAAATCAAGGCACATTATAATCACATTACAAATCAAGGCACATTATAATCACATTACAAATCAAGGCACATTATAATCACATTACAAATCAAGGCACATTATAATCACATTACAAATCAAGGCACATTATAATCACATTACAAATCAAGGCACATTATAATCACATTACAAATCAAGGCACATTATAATCACATTACAAATCAAGGCACATTATAATCACATTACAAATCAAAACACATTTTAATCACATTACAAATCAAAACACATTTTAATCACATTACAAATCAAGGCACATTATAATCACATTACAAATCAAGACACATTATAATCACATTACAAATCAAGGCACATTATAATCACATTACAAATCAAGGCACATTATAATCACATTACAAATCAAAACACATTTTAATCATATTACAAATCAAGGCACATTATAATCACATTACAAATCAAAACACATTTTAATCACATTACAAATCAAGACACATTATAATCACATTACAAATCAAAACACATTTTAATCACATTACAAATCAAGGCACATTATAATCACATTACAAATCAAAACACATTTTAATCATATTACAAATCAAGGCACATTATAATCACATTACAAATCAAGACACATTATAATCACATTACAAATCAAGGCACATTATAATCACATTACAAATCAAGGCACATTATAATCACATTACAAATCAAGGCACATTATAATCACATTACAAATCAAGGCACATTATAATCACATTACAAATCAAGGCACATTATAATCACATTACAAATCAAGGCACATTATAATCACATTACAAATCAAGGCACATTATAATCACATTACAAATCAAGGCACATTATAATCACATTACAAATCAAAACACATTTTAATCACATTACAAATCAAGGCACATTATAATCACATTACAAATCAAGGCACATTATAATCACATTACAAATCAAGACACATTATAATCACATTACAAATCAAGGCACATTATAATCACATTACAAATCAAGGCACATTATAATCACATTACACATCAAAACACATTATAATCACATTACAAATCAAAACACATTTTAATCATATTACAAATCAAGTTATGTAATACAGACAACAGATTATTCTTTACATTTACATTTAAGTCATTTAGCAGACGCTCTTATCCAGAGCATTCTTTGAAGCCTGCAGATATGTACAGTATAATAAAGATGCATGAAAGCAGTCAAACACACATTCCCTAAAACCCTAGCAGGAGTTCTGTAGGTGTATCTGTGTGTTCTTGCACACTATTCCCCAGGCACACAAAAATACCGATTTCCGATTGTTATGAAAACTTGAAATCGGCCCTAATTAATCGGCCATTACGATTAATCGGCCAACCTCTAATTTATAATGTACTGTATGTAGTATGAAGAGTATGTAATGTAATGTACTGTATGTAGTATGAAGAGTATGTAATGTACTGTATGTAGTATGAAGAGTATGTAATGTACTGTATGTACTATGAATAGTATGTAATGTACTGTATGTAGTATGAATAGTATGTAATGTACTGTATGTAGTATGAAGAGTATGTAATGTACTGTATGTACTATGAATAGTATGTAATGTACTGTATGTACTATGAATAGTATGTAATGTACTGTATGTAGTATGAAGAGTATGTAATGTACTGTATGTACTATGAATAGTATGTAATGTACTGTATGTAGTATGAAGAGTATGTAATGTACTGTATGTACTATGAATAGTATGTAATGTACTGTATGTAGTATGAACAGTATGTAATGTACTGTATGTACTATGAATAGTATGTAATGTACTGTATGTACTATGAATAGTATGTAATGTACTGTATGTAGTATGAATAGTATGTAATGAACTGTATGAAATATGAATAGCATGTAATGTATGTAGTATGTAAAATGAGATTCTTGCTGAGCTCGATTGCTCTCTCTCTCTCTCTCTCTCTCTCTCTCTCTCTCTCTCTCTCTCTCTCTCTCTCTCTCTCTCTCTCTCTCTCTCTCTCTCTCTCTCTCTCTCCTTTAAATCTCCCAGCTGGTAATGTCTCAATCACAATTGCCTCTGTTTCTCCCTAAGAGAAAGATCTTCACCATGAAACACACAGAAAACCCTGCCTCTGGTTGTGTATGAACAGTTGCAGCACTCCCTCTCACAGGCAAAGACAGAGGGAAACCTACATTTACTATTCCACCTGTCACGATTCAGTTTAGAGGGAATGAGAGATAGAATGAGAGAGGGAATGAGAGGGAAAGTAAGCGAGAGAATGGGGAGAATCTGAGAAGGTAATGAGGGGAGAGAGAGAAATAAAGAGAGTGAGAGAGGGAGGGAGACAGACAGACAGAGAGAGAAAGAGAGAGAGAGAGAGAGAGAGAGAGAGGGAGGGAGACAGACAGACAGAGAGAGAAAGAGAGATAGAGCTGCAACCCGATGTGAGTGTTATTAAAGTTTCATGTGTGTGTTAAGTAATGACCGCAGGGCCCTTCCTCCCTCCATCCATCTATACTGGTCTAAATAGGAACACTGCAGAAATAGCCCATTGCCCATCACTTAAAGGTCCATTCTGTAAGATTTCCACATGTTATTAGACCTTTAATGCACATGTCAAATAAGTGTCCAAGTAACCTTTGCCTGAAAAGTATCCGAGCAACTAATCTTGATGGTGGTATGTAAGTGATTCTAAAATATTGATGTGAAAGGACTGAACAAGTGAGAGCATATTCTTGTTTTGACCTGTCCTGAGTCTTCAGATCAGTGCAGAAGGAGATGAGTAGTGGAGTCCAACTGTAGCAGACTTCAACACACACAACTTTCCTTACCTGTCTTCTTGTAGAACATGATCTCTTCCTTGAACTCCTTGCGTTCGTCCAGGGCTTCGTCGATGCTGAGGATGATGGTCTCGCTGCTCTCTGGGCCGTACAGGAACCTACAGGCACAGCTCTTCTGCATGACTTCAGTGCGGGAGAAGCCTGTGAGCTCACAGAAGCCATCTGAACAGTAGACAATGGGGAAGCCTTGGGCCTTGGACACCTGGGCATTAGCCAGGATGAAGTTGCTGTCTGGTGGAATCAAAGATAAAGAATACAGGGTCGCATTCATTAGTGCAAACCTTGCAAAACGTTTTGGCACGTTCAGGTAGTCCCTCCTCATTTAGGTCAGTTTTCTTTCGCTTTGGTTTCTAGTGAATACAACCCTGGTTTAGACAGTGATGATGTAAGTTAGGCCAGGATAAAGTTGTTGTCTGGTATAAGTAAGACAAGGAATATTTCGAATACACTTTTACCGATAACTATGTGAATGTGGGCTACTCCGGTAGCAGGGAAAAGTTGTTGTCTTGTCAAAACAAGACAAGGAATCAAGGTAATTCATATTTATGAGGGTGAGAATGGGGGTCTAGGTCACTGTGGATAGTGTATGAGAGTAGAAACTAACACAGCAGATACTATTGTTTAGGGTGTGTGGGTGAAGTAAGAGTGAGGAGGATGAGAAAAAATAACATTCATCTTCAGGTCTATTAATGAAGCTATTATGCCCTCATGACCTAAAGTGTTATGTGAATCTGTTACATGAATCCTGATCCCCAAGGCATTGATCTAAGCCTCAGTAGGATTACTATAGCTAGTCTTACAACTGACATTGTTTTCATGTTGTTTCATCCAAAATAAATGTGCTACCTCAACCATCTCTTTTCCCACCATTGATTTGAAATTGTAATTGTTTCATATCTCGTGTCAACCTTTGTCAAAGGAAACAACAGGAATTGTGTGTTGAAATATGACGCTTCAGAACCAGAATGCTTTGTACACGTCCCTCAATGAGGAGAAGTTCCATTGTAATAATTCCTTTAATCACACAGAACTGTATCTGTTTCCACCCTCTCTGACTTACTGAAGGGAGTCTTGAGTCTGATGTGTTTTTACTTGCATCAGCAGAATGTGCCGGGCGTTACAGGCCAGGGAGCAGTGCATCTTGGGACTGCTGTCAGGAGGATGTACTGAACACACACACTCACACACATCAGCAGAATGCTCCGGGCGTTACAGGCCAGGGAATGCAGTGCATGCTCTGGGACTGCTGTCAGGAGGATGTACTGAACACACACACTCACACACATCAGCAGAATGCTCCGGGCGTTACAGGCCAGGGAGCAGTGCATCTTGGGACTGCTGCTGTCAGGAGGATGTACTGAACACACACACTCACACACATCAGCAGAATGCTCCGGGCGTTACAGGCCAGGGACTGCAGTGCATCTTGGGACTGCTGTCAGGAGGATGTACTGAACACACACACTCACACACATCAGCAGAATGCTCCGGGCGTTACAGGCCAGGGAGCAGTGCATCTTGGGACTGCTGTCAGGAGGATGTACTGAACACACACACTCACACACATCAGCAGAATGCTCCGGGCGTTACAGGCCAGGGAGCAGTGCATCTTGGGACTGCTGTCAGGAGGATGTACTGAACACACACACTCACACACATCAGCAGAATGCTCCGGGCGTTACAGGCCAGGGAGCAGTGCATCTTGGGACTGCTGTCAGGAGGATGTACTGAACACACACACTCACACACATCAGCAGAATGCTCCGGGCGTTACAGGCCAGGGAGCAGTGCATCTTGGGACTGCTGTCAGGAGGATGTACTGAACACACTCACACATCAGCAGAATGCATCAGCAGAATGCTCCTGGGCGTTCACAGGCCGGGCGTTACAGGCAGTGCATCTTGGGACTGCTGTCAGGAGGATGTACTGAACACACACACTCACACACATCAGCAGAATGCTCCGGGCGTTACAGGCCAGGGAGCAGTGCATCTTGGGACTGCTGTCAGGAGGATGTACTGAACACACACACTCACACACATCAGCAGAATGCGCTGGGCGTTACAGGCCAGGGAGCAGTGCACCTTGGGACTGCTGTCAGGAGGATGTACTGAACACACACTCACACACATCAGCAGAATGCTCCGGGCGTTACAGGCCAGGGAGCAGTGCACCTTGGGACTACTGTCAGGAGGATGTACTGAACACACACACTCACACACATCAGCAGAATGCTCCGGGCGTTACAAGCCAGGGAGCAGTGCATCTTGGGACTGCTGTCAGGAGGATGTACTGAACACACACACTCACACACATCAGCAGAATGTGCCGGGCGTTACAGGCCAGGGAGCAGTGCATCTTGGGACTGCTGTCAGGAGGATGTACTGAACACACACACTCACACACATCAGCAGAATGCTCCGGGCGTTACAGGCCAGGGAGCAGTGCACCTTGGGACTGCTGTCAGGAGGATGTACTGAACACACACACTCACACACATCAGCAGAATGTGCCGGGCGTTACAGGCCAAGGAGCAGTGCATCTTGGGACTGCTGTCAGGAGGATGTACTGAACACACACACTCACACACATCAGCAGAATGTGCCGGGCGTTACAGGCCAAGGAGCAGTGCATCTTGGGACTGCTGTCAGGAGGATGTACTGAACACACACACTCACACACATCAGCAGAATGCTCCGGGCGTTACAGGCCAGGGAGCAGTGCACCTTGGGACTGCTGTCAGGAGGATGTACTGAACACACACACTCACACACATCAGCAGAATGCTCCGGGCGTTACAGGCCAGGGAGCAGTGCACCTTGGGACTGCTGTCAGGAGGATGTACAGAACACACACACTCACACACAAACAGACGCACACAAACACATGCACATGCCCACAAACACACCCTCCAGACACTGAGTGAGGAACCAGAGACAGACCCCACATTCCTAACCCCCCCCCCCATCCTGCCTGTCCAATAGTCCCCCTCCCTGAGAGGAGGAGAGGTTGATGCTTAACCTTAAGAGACGTTTACCGAAGTATGTGTGTGTGCGTGCATGCGTGCGTGTGTGTGCGTGCATGCGTGCGTGTGTGTGTGTGCGTGCATGTGTGTGTGTGCATGCGTGCGTGCGTGTGTGCGTGCGTGTGTGTGTGTGTGTGCGTGCATGTGTGCATGCGTGCATGCATGCGTGTGTGCGTATGTGTGTGTCCCCACCTGGATGTGTCTTGCTCTCTAATGGCCCAGATTGAATCCAGGCTCGGGACTGATTTGGGGCAGTGGGGGTTGCAGACATTTTTGAATAATCAGAAGCAACTTGTAATCTCACTCAACCCAACTTTACACTTTCACCCATTCAATACCCTCACTGATCTCTCTCCTCTAACCTCCTCCCCCCGTCAACACTCCTCTCCACTTCTCCTAGCAATCCATCTCTCCTCTCTTTCATTCTATTTTAATCTTTTCCCTTCATTCAGTCACTCTACGCACTTCCCTTCCCTCTCCCTCCATCTCTAACAGCCTCTGTTCTGTATCCATAGGTTTCCCCCTTTCACTTCCCCACATAATCGATTTTACACCTTTCTATCCCTCCCTCTCTCCATCCCCCTATATCTCTCCCCCTCTCACCCTCCTTTAGGCTGTGTGTGTGTTGGTACCCCTCTAGCTCCTCCCTCCCTCCATCGCTCCTCTCCCCTCCATTTTGCTCTTCATCTCTTCTCTCAGCTGCTCTCCGCCTCCCTCCTACTGTTCTGGATCTCACTGTCTAATTACTCTTCCTCCTCTCACAACCCCCAGAATCCCTCCATCTCTCCCTATTCTTCTCTCTCTCCATCCCTCTTATTCCCTCCAACTTCTGTCACACTTGCCCTTTCATCCATCTCTCCATCATTCGGCCCTACTTTCTCTCTGTATTCTCTCCACCCTTCCCTTCCCTTCCCTCCAGCCCTGTACATCCTTCATCCCTCTCAAGTCTACTATCTCCACCTGTCCGTGGATTCCCTTCTTCCATCCCCTTCTCAATTCACCATCTTCTCCTCCCTCCTCTCCACCATCTTTTCCTCCCTCCTCTTCACCATGTTTTCCTCCCTCCTCTTCACCATGTTCTCCTCCCTCCCCTTCACCATCTTCTCCTTCCTCCTCCTCCTCGTTCTCCTCCCTCCACTTCACCATGTTCTCCCCCCTCCACTTCACCAAGTTCTGCTCCCTCCTCTTCACCATGTTCTCCTCCCTCCTCTTCACCATGTTCTCCTCCCTCCTCTTCACCATGTTCTCCGTACTCCTCTTCACCATGTTGTCCTCCCTCCTCTCCACCATCTTCTCCTCCCTCCTCTTCACCATGTTCTCCTCCCTCCTCTCCACCATCTTCTCCTCCCTCCTCTTCACCATGTTTTCCTCCCTCCTCTTCACCATGTTCCCCTCCCTCCCCTTCACCATCTTCTCCTCCTCCTCTCCACCATGTTTTCCTCCCTCCTCTTCACCATGTTCTCCTCCCTCCTCTTCACCATGTTCTCCATTTACATTTCTCCTCCCTTTCCAGCTCTTCTCCTCTTCACCATGTTGTCCTCCCTCCTCTCCACCATGTTTTCCTCCCTCCTCTTCACCATGTTCTCCTCCCTCCCCTTCACCATCTTCTCCTCCCTCCTCTCCACCATGTTTTCCTCCCTCCTCTTCACCATGTTCTCCTCCCTCCTCTTCACCATGTTTTCCTCCCTCCCCTTCACCATCTTCTCCTCCCTCCTCTCCACCATGTTCTCCTCCCTCCTCTTCACCATCTTCTCCTCCCTCCTCTTCACCATGTTCTCCTCCCTCCTCTTCACCATGTTTTCCTCCCTCCTCTTCACCATGTTTTCCTCCCTCCTCTTCACCATCTTCTCCTCCCTCCTCTCCACCATGTTTTCCTCCCTCCTCTTCACCATCATCTCCTCCCTCCTCTCCACCATGTTTTCCTCCCTCCTCTTCACCATCATCTCCTACCTCCTCTTCACCATGTTCTCCTCCCTCCTCTTCACCATGTTCTCCTCCCTCCCCTTCACCATCTTCTCCTCCCTCCTCTCCACCATCTTCTCCTCCCTCCTCTTCACCATGTTTTCCTCCCTCCTCTTCACCATGTTCTCCTCCCTCCTCTTCACCATGTTCTCCTCCCTCCTCTTCACCATGTTCTCCGTACTCCTCTTCACCATGTTGTCCTCCCTCCTCTCCACCATCTTCTCCTCCCTCCTCTTCACCATGTTCTCCTCCCTCCTCTCCACCATCTTCTCCTCCCTCCTCTTCACCATGTTTTCCTCCCTCCTCTTCACCATGTTCTCCTCCCTCCCCTTCACCATCTTCACCATCTTCTCCTCCCTCCTCTCCACCATGTTTTCCTCCCTCCTCTTCACCATGTTCTCCTCCCTCCTCTTCACCATGTTCTCCGTACTCCTCTTCACCATGTTGTCCTCCCTCCTCTCCACCATCTTCTCCTCCCTCCTCTTCACCATGTTCTCCTCCCTCCTCTCCACCATCTTCTCCTCCCTCCTCTTCACCATGTTTTCCTCCCTCCTCTTCACCATGTTCTCCTCCCTCCTCTTCACCATGTTTTCCTCCCTCCCCTTCACCATCTTCTCCTCCCTCCTCTCCACCATGTTCTCCTCCCTCCTCTTCACCATCTTCTCCTCCCTCCTCTTCACCATGTTCTCCTCCCTCCTCTTCACCATGTTTTCCTCCATCCTCTTCACCATGTTTTCCTCCCTCCTCTTCACCATCTTCTCCTCCCTCCTCTCCACCATGTTTTCCTCCCTCCTCTTCACCATCATCTCCTCCCTCCTCTCCACCATGTTTTCCTCCCTCCTCTTCACCATCATCTCCTACCTCCTCTTCACCATGTTCTCCTCCCTCCTCTTCACCATGTTCTCCTCCCTCCCCTTCACCATGTTTTCCTCCCCTCCCCATCTTCCACCATCTTCTCCTCCCTCCTCTTCACCATGTTTCCTCCCTCCTCTTCACCATGTTTTCCTCCTCCTCTTCCACCATCTTCTCCTCCCTCCCTCTCTCCACCATCTTCTCCTCCCTCCTCTTCACCATCTTCTCCTCCCTCCTCTTCACCATGTTTTCCTCCCTCCCCTTCACCATGTTCTCCTCCCCTCCTCTTCACCATGTTCTCTCCTCCTCTTCACCATCTTCACCATGTTTTCCTCCTCCTCTTCACCATGTTTTCCTCCCTCCTCTTCACCATCTTCTCCTCCCTCCTCTCCACCATGTTTTCCTCCCTCCTCTTCACCATCATCTCCTCCCTCCTCTCCACCATGTTCTTCCTCCCTCCTCTTCACCATCATCCTCCCTCCTTCACCATCTCCCTCCTCTTCACCATCCTCCCTCCTCTTCACCATGTTCTCCTCCCTCCTCTTCACCATGTTTTCCTCCCTCCCCTCTCACCATCTTCTCCTCCCTCCTTCACCATGTTCTCCTCCCTCCTCTTCACCATGTTCTCCTCCCCATCCCCCTTCACCATGTTCTCCTCCCTTCACCATCCCTCCCTCCTCTTCACCATCTTCTCCTCCCTCCTCTTCACCATCTCTCTCCTCCCTCTTCACCATGTTTTCCTCCCTCCTCTTCACCATGTTCTCCTCCCTCCCCTTCACCATCTTCTCCTCCCACCATCCTCCCTCCACCATCTTCTCCTCCCTCCTCTCCCTCCCTCCTCTTCACCATCTTCTCCTCCATCCTCTCCACCATGTTCTCCTCCCTCCTCTTCACCATGTTTTCCTCCCTCCCCTTCACCATCTCCCTCCTCCTCTTCACCTCCTCTTCACCATGTTCTCCTCCCTCCTCTTCACCATGTTCTCCTCCCTCCTCTTCACCATCTTCCTCCCTCCTCTTCACCATGTTGTCCTCCCTCCTCCTCCACCATCTTCTCCTCCCTCCTCTTCACCATGTTCTCCTCCCTCCTCTTCACCATCTTCTCCTCCCTCCTCTTCACCATGTTTTCCTCCCTCCTCTTCACCATGTTCTCCTCCCTCCTCTTCACCATGTTTTCCTCCCTCCCTTCACCATCTTCTCCTCCCTCCTCTCCACCATGTTCTCCTCCCTCCTCTTCACCATCTTCTCCTCCCTCTCCTCTTCACCATGTTCTCCTCCCTCCTCTTCACCATGTTCTCCTCCTCCATCCTCTTCACCATCACCATGTTTTCCTCCCTCCTCTTCACCATCTTCTCCTCCCTCCTCTCCACCATGTTTTCCTCCCTCCTCTTCACCATCATCTCCTCCCTCCTCTCCACCATGTTTTCCTCCCTCCTCTTCACCATCATCTCCTCCCTCCTCTCCACCATGTTTTCCTCCCTCCTCTTCACCATCATCTCCTCCCTCCTCTCCACCATGTTTTCCTCCCTCCTCTTCACCATCATCTCCTCCCTCCTCTTCACCATGTTCTCCTCCCTCCTCTTCACCATGTTCTCCTCCCTCCCTTCACCATGTTTTCCTCCCTCCTCTCCACCATCTTCTCCTCCCTCCTCTTCACCATCATCTCCTCCCTCCTCTTCACCATGTTCTCCCTCCTCCTCCTTCACCATCTTCTCCTCCCTCCTCTTCCCATGTTTTCCACCATCTTCTCCTCCCTCCTCTTCACCATGTTCTCCTCCCTCCTCTTCACCATCTTCTCCTCCCTCCTCTTCCTTCACCATCTTCACCATCCTCTCCTCCCTCCTCCCATCCTCCTCCTCCACCATCTTCTCCTCCCTCCTCTCCACCATCTTCTCCTCCCTCCTCTCCACCATCTTCTCCTCCCTCCTCTTCACCATGTTCTCCTCCCTCCTCTTCACCATGTTTTCCTCCCTCCCCTTCACCATATTCTCCTCCCTCCTCTTCACCATGTTCTCCTCCCTCCTCTTCACCATGTTTTCCTCCCTCCTCTTCACCATGTTTTCCTCCCACCATGTTCTCTCTTCACCATCTTCTCCTCCCTCCTCTCCACCATGTTTTCCTCCCTCCTCTTCACCATCATCTCCTCCTCCCTCCTCTCCACCATGTTTTCCTCCCTCCTCTTCACCATCATCTCCTCCCTCCTCTTCACCATGTTCTCCTCCCTCCTCTTCACCATGTTTTCCTCCTCTCCCATGTTTCACCTCTTCATCTTCTCCTCCCTCCTCTTCACCATGTTTTCCTCCCTCCCTTCACCATCTCCCTCCCCTCCTCCCTCCTCCTTCACCATGTTCTCCTCCCTCCCTCTTCACCATCTTCTCCTCCCTCCCCTTCACCATCTTCTCCTCCCTCCCTCCCATCTCCTCCCTCCTCTTCACCATCTTCTCCTCCCTCCTCTTCACCATCTTCTCCTCCCATCCCTCCCTCCACCATCTTCTCCTCCCTCCCCTCTTCACCATGTTCTCCCTCCCTCCTCTTCACCATGTTTTCCTCCTCCCCTTCTTCACCATATTCTCCTCCCTCCTCTCCTCCCTCTTCTTCACCATGTTCTCCTCCCTCCTCTTCACCATGTTCTCCTCCCTCCTCCCTCCTCTCCTCTTCACCATGTTTTCCTCCCTCCTCTTCACCATCTTCTCCTCCCTCCTCTCCCACCATGTTTTCCTCCCTTCCTCCCTCCTCTTCACCATCATCTCCCTCCTCTTCACCATCTCTCCTCCTCCTCTACCATGTTTTCCTCCCTCCTCTTCACCATCATCTCTCCTCCTCTTCACCCTCCTCCCTCCTCTTCACCATGTTCTCCTCCCTCCTCTTCACCATGTTTTCCTCCTCTCCACCATCTCACCATCTTCTCCTCCCTCCACTTCACCATGTTCTCCTCCCTCCTCTTCACCATGTTCTCCTCCCTCCCCTTCACCATGTTCTCCTCCTCTCCCATCCCTTCACCATCTTCTCCTCCTCTCCCATCTTCCTCCCTCCTCTCCACCATCTTCTCCTCCCTCCTCTCACCATGTTCTCCTCCCTCCTCTTCACCATGTTCTCCTCCCTCCTCTTCACCATCTTCTCCTCCCTCCTCTTCACCATGTTCCATCCTCTCCCTTCACCATCCTCCCTCCTCTCCACCATCCTCTCCCATGTTCCATCTTCTCCTCCCTCCTCTCCACCATCTTTTCTCCCTCCCTCCCATCTCCTCACCATGTTCTCCTCCCTCCTCTTCACCATGTCCTCCCTCCTCTTCCTCCCTCCCTCCTCTTCACCATCTTCTCCTCCCTCCTCTTCACCATGTTCTCCTCCCTCCTCTTCACCATGTTTTCCTCCTCTCCTCTTCACCATGTTTTCCTCCCTCCTCTTCACCATCTTCTCCTCCCTCCTCTCACCATGTTTTCCTCCCTCCTCTTCACCATCTTCTCCTCCTCTCCTCTCCACCATGTTTTCCTCCCATGTTCTCTCCCTCCTCTTCACCATCTCCTCCTCTTCACCATCTCCTCCTCCTCTTCACCATGTTTTCCTCCTCTTCACCATGTTTTCCTCCTTCCATGTTTTCCTCCCACCATGTTCTCCTCTCCTCTTCACCATGTTTTCCTCCCTCCTCCCCATCCTCCTCCCTCCATGTTTTCCTCCCTCCTCTTCACCATGTTCTCCTCCCTCCTCTCCCATCCTCCCTCCCTCTCCACCATGTTTTCCTCCATCTTCTCCTCCCTCCCACCATCTTCACCCTCCTCTTCACCATGTTCTCCTCCCTCCCTCTCCTCCATCTTCACCTCCCTCCTCCCTCTTCACCATCTTCTCCTCCCATCCTCTTCTTCACCATCCTTCCTCTTCACCATCCCCTCCTCCTTCACCATCTCCTCTCCTCCACCATCCTCCTCCACCATGTTCTCCTCCCTCCTCTTCACCATCTTCTCCTCCCTCCTCTTCACCATGTTTTCCTCCCTCCTCTCCATGTTTTCCATCCCTTCACCATCCTCCCTCCTCTTCACCATGTTCTCCTCCCTCCTCTTCACCATGTTCTCCTCCCTCCCCTCACCATCCTCCCTCCTCTTCCATCTTCTCCTCCTCTCTCCTCTTCACTCATCTTCTCCTCCCTCCTCTTCACCATGTTCTCCTCTTCACCATCCTCTCCTCTTCCACCATGTTCTCCTCTCCTCTCCACCATCTTCTCCTCCCTCCCTCTCTTCACCATGTTCTCCTCCCTCCTCTTCACCATCTTCTCCTCCCTCCTCTTCACCATGTTTTCCTCCCTCCCTTCACCATCTTCTCCTCCCTCCTCTTCACCATGTTCTCCTCCCTCCTCTTCACCATGTTTTCCTCCCTCCCCTCTCCTCTTCCTCCATGTTTTCCTCCCTCCTCTTCACCATCTTCTCCTCCCTCCTCTTCACCATGTTTTCCTCCTCCCTCCTCTTCACCATCTTCTCCTCCCTCCTCTTCACCATGTTCTCCTCCCTCCTCCCACCATCTTCACCCTCCCTCCTCTTCATCTTCTCCTCCCTTCTCCTCCCTCCTCTCCACCATGTTTTCCTCCCTCCTCTTCACCATGTTCTCCTCCCTCCTCTTCACCATCCCTCCCTCCTCTTCACCATGTTCCTCTTCACCATCCTCCTCCCTCCTCTCTTCACCATCACCATGTTTTCCTCCCTCCTCTTCACCATCTTCTCCTCCCTCCTCTCCACCATGTTTTCCTCCCTCCTCTTCACCATGTCTCTCCTCCCTTCACTGTTTTCCTCCCTCCCCTTCCCCATTCACCATCTCTCCTCCCTCCTCTTCACCATGTTCTCCTCCCCTCCTCCTCCACCATGTTCTCCTCCTCTCCTCTTCACCATCTTCTCCTCCCTCCTCCTTCACCATCTTCTCCTCCCCTCTTCACCATCTCCTCTTCACCATCTTCTCCTCCCTCCTCTTCTCCATGTTCTCCTCCCTCCTCTTCACCATCTTCTCCTCCCTCCTCTCCACCATGTTCTCCTCCCTCCTCCTCCATGTTCTCCTCCCTCCTCTTCACCATGTTTTCCTCCCTCCCCTCTTCAAATCAAATCAAATTTATTTATATAGCCCCTTCTACATCAGCTGATATCTCAAAGTGCTGTCACCATGCCTAAAACCCCCTCAAACAATCCTCTTCACCATCCTCTCCTCCCTCCTCTTCACCATCTTCTCCTCCCTCCTCTTCACCATGTTCTCCTCCCTCCTCTTCACCATGTTGTCCTCCATCCTCTCCACCATCTTCTCCTCCCTCCTCTTCACCATGTTCTCCTCCCTCCTCTTCACCATGTTCTCCTCCCTCCTCTTCACCATGTTCTCCTCCCTCCTCTTCACCATGTTCTCCTCCCTCTTCACCATGTTCTCCTCCCTCCCCTTCACCATCTTCTCCTCCCTCCTCTTCACCATGTTCTCCTCCCTCCTCTCCACCATCTTCTCCTCCCTCCTCTTCACCATGTTCTCCTCCCTCCTCTTCACCATCTTTTCCTCCCTCCTCTCCACCATCTTTTCCTCCCTCCTCTTCACCATGTTTTCTCCCTCCCTCCTCTTCACCATGTTCTCCCTCCTCTTCATCATCTCCTCCTCCTCTTCACCATGTTGTCCTCCCTCCTCTCCACCATGTTCTCCTCCCTCCTCTTCACCATGTTCTCCTCCCTCCCCTTCACCATCTTCTCCTCCCTCCTCTCCACCATGTTTTCCTCCCTCCTCTTCACCATGTTCTCCTCCCTCCTCTTCACCATGTTTTCCTCCCTCCCCTTCACCATCTTCTCCTCCCTCCTCTCCACCATGTTCTCCTCCCTCCTCTTCACCATCTTCTCCTCCCTCCTCTTCACCATGTTCTCCTCCCTCCTCTTCACCATGTTTTCCTCCCTCCTCTTCACCATGTTTTCCTCCCTCCTCTTCACCATCTTCTCCTCCCTCCTCTCCACCATGTTTTCCTCCCTCCCTCTTCACCATCATCTCCTCCCTCCTCTCACCATGTTTTCCTCCTCCTCTTCACTCTTCACCATCATCTCCTACCTCCTCTCCTCACCATGTTCTCCTCCCTCCTCACCATCTTCACCATCCTCTCCCTCTCCACTTCACCATCTTCTCCTCCCTCCTCTTCCACCATGTTCTCCCTCCTCCACCATCTTCACTCCTCACCATGTTTTCCTCCCTCCTCTTCACCATGTTCTCCTCCCTCCTCTTCACCATGTTCTCCTCCCTCCCTCTTCACCATGTTCTCCTCCCTCCTCTTCACCATGTTCTCCTCCCTCCTCTTCACCATGTTTTCCTCCCTCCTCTTCACCATGTTCTCCTCCCTCCTCCCTCCACCATGTTCTCCCTCCCTCCTCTTCTCACCATCTTCTCCTCCCTCCCTTCACCATCTTCTCCTCCCTCCTCTTCACCATGTTCTCCCTCCCTCCTCCCTCCTTCACCATGTTCTCCTCCCTCCTCTTCACCATCTTCTCCTCCCTCCTCTCCACCATCTTCTCCTCCCTCCTCCTCCCTCCTCCATGTTCTCCTCCCTCCTCTTCACCATGTTCTTCCCTCCTCCCTCCCCTTCACCATGTTCTCCTCCCTCCTCTTCACCATGTTTTCCTCCCTCCTCTTCACCATCTTCTCCTCCCTCCTCTTCCACCATGTTTTCCTCCCTCCTCTTCACCATCTCCTCCCTCTCCTCCTCCTCCCCACCATGTTCTCCTCCCTCCTCTTCACCATCATTCTCCTCCTCCTCTTCACCCTCTCCCTCCATCTTCTCCTCCCTCCTCTTCACCATGTTCTCCTCCTCCTCCTTCACCATGTTCTCCTCCCTCCCTTCACCATCTTCTCCTCCCTCCCCTTCACCATCTTCTCCTCCCTCCTCTTCCTCCCTCCTCCTTCACCATCTTCTCCTCCCTCCTCTCCACCATCTTCTCCTCCCTCCTCTCCACCATCTTCTCCTCCCTCCTCTTCACCATGTTCTCCTCCCTCCTCTTCACCATGTTTCTCCTCCCTCCTCTCCACCATCTTCTCCTCCCTCCTCTCCACCATCTTCTCCTCCCTCCTCTTCACCATGTTTTCCTCCCTCCCTCCATGTTTCCTCCACCATGTTTTCTCTCCTCCCTCCTCTCCACCATGTTTTCCTCCCTCCTCTTCACCATGTTTTCCTCCTCCTCTTCTCCTCCTCCCTCTTCACCATCTTTTCCTCCCTCCTCTTCACCATGTTTTCCTCCCTCCTCTTCACCATCTTCTCCTCCCTCCTCCTCTTCACCATGTTTTCCTCCCTCCTCTTCACCATCATCTCCTCCCTCCTCTCCACCATGTTTTCCTCCCTCCTCTTCACCATCATCTCCTCCCTCCTCTTCACCATGTTCTCCTCCCTCCTCTTCACCATGTTTTCCTCCCTCCCCTTCACCATCCTTCTCCTCCTCTCCACTGTCACCATGTTCCTCCCTCCCTCACCATCTTCTCCTCCTCCTCTTCACCATGTTCTCCTCCCTCCTCTTCACCATGTTCTCCTCCCTCCCTTCACCATCTTCTCCTCCCTCCTCTCCACCATCTTCTCCTCCCTCCTCTTCACCATGTTTTCCTCCCTCCTCTTCACCATGTTCTCCTCCCTCCCCTTCACCATCTTCTCCTCCCTCCTCTCCACCATCTTCTCCTCCCTCCTCTCCACCATCTTCTCCTCCATCCTCTCCACCATCTTCTCCTCCCTCCTCTTCACCATGTTCTCCTCCCTCCTCTTCACCATGTTTTCCTCCCTCCCTCCCTTCACCATCTTCTCCTCCCTCCTCTCCCATCTTCACCATGTTCTCCTCCCTCCTCTTCACCATGTTTTCCTCTCCCTTCCTCTCCTCCCTCCTCTTCACCATGTTTTCCCATCTCCCTCCTCTTCACCATCTTCTCCTCCCTCCTCTCCACCATGTTTTCCTCCCTCCTCTTCACCATCATCTCCTCCCTCCTCTTCACCATGTTTTCCTCCCTCCCCTTCACCATCTTCTCCTCCCTCCTCTTCACCATCTCCTCCCTCCTCTTCACCATGTTTTCCTCCTCCTCTTCATGTTTTCCTCCCTCCTCTTCACCATGTTTTCCTCCCTCCTCTCCTCCATGTTTTCCTCCTCCTCTTCTCCATGTTCTCCTCCCTCCTCCTCTGTTTTCTCCTCCTCTTCACCATGTTTTCTCCTCCCTCCTCTTCCACCATGTTCTCCTCCTCCTCCACCATCTTCCTCTTCACCATCCTTCTCCTCCCTCCTCTTCACCATCTTCTCCTCCCTCCTCTTCACCATCTTCTCCTCCCTCCTCCTCCATGTTACTCCTCCCTCCTCTTCACCATCTTCTCCTCCCTCCTCTCCACCATGTTCTCCTCCCTCCTCCTCCATGTTCTCCTCCCTCCTCCTCCATGTTCTCCTCCCTCCTCTTCACCATGTTTTCCTCTCCCCTCTTCAAATCAAATCAAATCAAATTTATTTATATAGCCCTTCGTACATCAGCTGATATCTCAAAGTGCTGTACAGAAACCCAGCCTAAAACCCCAAACAGCAAACAATGCAGGTGTAAAAGCTCTTCACCATCCTCTCCTCCCTCCTCTTCACCATCTTCTCCTCCCTCCTCTTCACCATGTTCTCCTCCCTCCTCTTCACCATGTTGTCCTCCATCCTCTCCACCATCTTCTCCTCCCTCCTCTTCACCATGTTCTCCTCCCTCCTCTTCACCATGTTCTCCTCCCTCCTCTTCACCATGTTCTCCTCCCTCCTCTTCACCATGTTCTCCTCCTCTTCTTCACTCCTCTTCACCATGTTGTCCTCCTCCCTCCTCTCCACCATCTTCTCCTCCCTCCTCTTCACCATGTTCTCCTCCCTCCTCTCCACCATCTTCTCCTCCCTCCTCTTCACCATGTTTTCCTCCCTCCTCTTCACCATGTTCTCCTCCCTCCCCTTCACCATCTTCTCCTCCCTCCTCTCCACCATGTTTTCCTCCCTCCTCTTCACCATGTTCTCCTCCCTCCTCTTCACCATGTTCTCCTCCTCCTCTTCACCATGTTTTCCTCCCTCCTCTTCACCATGTTTTCCCTCCCTCCTCTTCACCATGTTCTCCTCCTCCCTCTTCACCATCTTCTCCTCCCTCCTCTCCACCATGTTCTCCTCCCTCCTCTTCCCTCCCCTTCACCATGTTCTCCTCCCTCCTCTTCCTCTCCACCATGTTTTCCTCCCTCCTCTTCACCATCTTCTCCTCCCTCCTCTCCACCATGTTCTCCTCCCTCCTCTTCACCATCTTCTCCTCCCTCCTCTTCACCATGTTCTCCTCCCTCCTCTTCACCATGTTTTCCTCTTCCTCCCTCCTTCACCATGTTTTCCTCCCTCCTCTTCACCATCTTCTCCTCCCTCCTCTTCACCATGTTTTCCTCCCTCCTCTTCACCATCTTCTCCTCCCTCCTCTTCACCATGTTTTCCTCCCTCCTCTTCACCATCATCTCCTCCTCCTCTTCACCATGTTCTCCTCCCTCCTCTTCACCATGTTCTCCTCCCTCCCCTTCACCATCTCCTCCCTCCTCTTCACCATCTTCTCCTCCCTCCTCTTCACCATCTTCTCCTCCCTCCTCTTCACCATGTTTCTCCCTCCCTCCTCTTCCCTCCCATGTTCTCCTCCCTCCTCTTCACCATGTTCTCCTCCCTCCTCTTCACCATCTTCTCCTCTTCACCATCTTCTCCTCTCTTCTCACCATGTTTCCTCCTCCACCATGTTTTCCTCCTCCTTCACCATGTTCTCCTCCCTCCACCATCCTTCCTCTTCACCATGTTTTCCTCCCTCCTCTTCACCATGTTCTCCTCCCTCCCCACCATTTCTCCTCCTCTCCCTCACCATGTTTTCCTCCCTCCTCTTCACCATGTTCTCCTCCCTCCTCTTCACCATGTTTCCTCCCTCCTCTTCACCATCTTCTCCTCCCTCCTCTCCACCATGTTCTCCTCCCTCCTCTTCACCATCTTCTCCTCCCTCCTCTTCACCATGTTCTCCTCCCTCCTCTTCACCATGTTTTCCTCCCTCCTCCCCATCCTCCCTCCTCTTCACCATGTTCTCTCCTCCCTCCTCTTCACCATCTTCTCCTCCCTCCTCTCCACCATGTTTTCCTCCTCCCTCCTCTTCACCATCATCTCCTCCCTCCTCTTCACCATCTTCTCCTCCCTCCTCTTCACCATCTTCTCCTCCTCCTCTCCTCTCCTCCCTCCTCTTCACCATGTTCTCCTCCCTCCTCTTCACCATGTTTTCCTCCCTCCTCTTCACCATCTTCTCCTCCCTCCTTCCTCCCATCTTCTCCTCCCTCCTCTTCACCATGTTCCCCCTCCCTCCTCTCCCCATCTTCTCCTCCTCCTCTTCACCTCCCTCCTCTCCCACCATCTTCTCCTCCCTCCTCTTCACCATCTTCTCCTCCCTCCTCTCCCATCTTCTCCTCCCTCCTCTTCACCATGTTTCTCCTCCTCCTCTCCCTTCACCATCTTCTCCTCCCTCCTCTTCACCATTTTTCTCCCTCCCTTCCTCTTCATGTTCCATCTTCTCCTCCCTCCTCTTCACCATGTTTTCCTCCCTCCTCTCCACCATCTTTTCCTCCCTCCTCTTCACCATCTTCTCCTCCTCCTCTCCACCATGTTCTCCTCCCTCCTCTTCACCATGTTTTCCTCCCTCCTCTTCACCATCTTCTCCTCCCTCCTCTCCACCATGTTTTCCTCCCTCCTCTTCCTCACCATCTTCTCCTCCCTCCTCTTCACCATGTTTTCCCTCCTCTTCACCATGTTTTCCCTCCCTCATCTCTCACCATGTTTTTCCTCCCTCCTCTTCACCATCTTCTCCTCCCTCCATCTCCTCCCTCCATGTTCTTCCTCCTCCCTCTTCTCCTCCCTCCTCTTCACCATGTTTTCCTCCCTCCTCTTCACCATCTCCCTCCTCTTCACCATCTTCTCCCCCTCCTCTTCACCATCTTCTCCTCCCTCCTCTTCACCATCTTCTCTTCCTCCTCCTCCTCTCACCATGTTTTCCTCCCTCCTCTTCACCATCTTCTCCTCCCTCCCTCCCTTTCACCATGTTCTCCTCCCTCCTCCTCTTCACCATGTTCTCCTCCCTCCCCTTCACCATGTTCTCCTCCCTCCTCTTCACCATGTTTTCCTCCCTCCTCTTCACCATGTTCTCCTCCCTCCTCTCACCATGTTTCCTCCCTCCTCTTCACCATCATCTCCTCCCTCCTTCCACCATGTTTTCCTCCCTCCTCTTCACCATCATCTCCTCCCTCCTCTTCACCATGTTCTCCTCCCTCCTCTTCACCATGTTTTCCTCCCTCCCCTTCACCATCTTCTCCTCCCTCCACTTCACCATGTTCTCCTCCCTCCTCTTCACCATGTTCTCCTCCCTCCCCTTCACCATCTTCTCCTCCCTCCTCTCCACCATCTTCTCCTCCCTCCTCTTCACCATGTTTTCCTCCCTCCTCTTCACCATGTTCTCCTCCCTCCCCTTCACCATCTTCTCCTCCCTCCTCTCCACCATCTTCTCCTCCCTCTTCTCCTCCCTCCTCCCTCTCCACCATCTTCTCCTCCTCCTCTTCACCATCCTCCCTCCCTTCACCATCTTCTCCTCCCTCCTCTCCTCCCTTCACCATGTTCTTCCTCCCCTTCTCCTCCTCTTCACCATGTTTCCTCCCTCCTCTTCACCATGTTTTCCTCCCTCCCCATCTCCTCCTCTCCACCATGTTCCTTTTCCTCCCTCCCATCTCTCCACCATCTTCTCCTCCTCCTCTCACCATGTTTTCCTCCCTCCCCTTCACCATCTTCTCCTCCCTCCTCTCCACCATGTTTTCCTCCCTCCTCCTCCATGTTTTCCTCCCTCCTCTTCACCATGTTTTCCTCCCTCCTCTCCTCCATGTTTTCCTCCCTCCTCTTCACCATGTTCTCCTCCCTCCTCCTCCATGTTCTCCTCCCTCCTCTTCACCATGTTCTCCTCCCTCCTCTCCACCATCTTCTCCTCCCTCCTCTTCACCATCTTCTCCTCCCTCCTCTTCACCATGTTTTCCTCCCTCCTCTTCACCATGTTTTCCTCCCTCCTCTCCACCATGTTTTCCTCCCTCCTCTCCAGCATCTTCTTCTCCCTGCTTTCCACCTTTCCTATCTTCTCCTTACCTGTCGATCCCAGAATTCCATATGTCTTTGTACCCGTCCACCCCCCACCTTCTCATCCTCTCCCCCTCTCTCTCCCCCTTTCTCTCTCTTCCCATCCTCCGTTCTCGGTCTCTCTTCCTCCTCTCCCTCTCTGTATCTGACTCTCTCTTTCTCTCTTAACATCTCTCTCTCTCTCTCTCTCTCTCTCTCTGTTCTGGATCTCTTTGCCTAATTGCTCAAGTGTAACAGCCAATAGATCATCACACTCTATCTGACAGCTGAGTGAGAGTCCCCACAGGGAAGGAAATAGGGAGGAGAGAGAGAGAGAGAGAGAGAGAGAGAGAGAGAGAGAGACGAAGGGAGGAACAGAGACAGAATTGAGGGAAAAAGACAGAGAATAAGGTAAGGAGAGGAAATACAGTATGTAGAAGAAGGACCGAAAGAGGGAGGAAGGGGATATGGAAAGTTGAGA
This sequence comes from Oncorhynchus nerka, assembly GCF_034236695.1. Taxonomy (NCBI): domain Eukaryota; kingdom Metazoa; phylum Chordata; class Actinopteri; order Salmoniformes; family Salmonidae; genus Oncorhynchus; species Oncorhynchus nerka. Next base: position 82,489,029 of record NC_088399.1, on the reverse strand, counting down.
GAAGAGATTTAAAAGAGGAATAGAGAATGAGATAGAATGAGAAAGTTAATTAAGGATGAAGGGGAAGAAGAACTAAAACGCTGACAGAGAAATAAAAGAGGTATGGAAAAAGATGAAAACAGGGGTGGAAAAGGAGAGGAAAGTCTAAGATGTCCAAGCGGAGATGGATAGATTAGAAGGAGAAGAGAGAAGAGAGGACAGAGGAATCCCCAACTGAAGGCTTGCGGCCACACCCCCTCATCACCTCCACCCATTTTGCATCTCAAACAGCACCTTATTCTGATCCCTGCAGGATTTCCCAGCGATTTGGTGTCACGCCCTGACCTTAGAGATCCTGTATTCTCTATTTTGGGTTAGGTCGGGGTGTGACTAGGGTGGGCATTCAAGTTTCTTTATTTCTGGTATGGTTCCCAATCAGAGGCAGCTGTCTATCATTGTCTCTGATTGGGGATCATACTTAGGCAGCCTTTCCCACCTGTTGGTTGTGGGATCTTGTTTGTGTATAGTTGCCTTTAGCACTGCATAGCTTCACGCTCGTTTTGTTCTTTATTGTTTTTTGCCGGTTCACGTAATAAAGATGATGAACCCAAACCACGCTGCATTTTGGTCCGATTCTTACAACACCGTTCGTGACATTTGGTGTGATATTTACAGGCAAAAATGCTTGATTTTGCTACAGCAATTCTGACATTTTGCATGGCAATATGCAATGATTTTGTCCAATTTGTCAAGAAAACACGCTTAGGAAAGAGGTCAGGTTAAATTGATCCTACACCCGAGCTCAGGGACATGTTCTCCTAGAGAGAAAAATAGAAACAAGCAATCTGCCTTGTGCTAAAAGGAGATCCCCCGTACAGACACACACACACACAGTCACACACACACACACAGTCACACACACAGTCACAAACACACATGTCATATCCCAGGTCCAAAGTCATTCCTCAGCTCACTGCTAGGTGGGTCAGGACAGGGGAATCTGAGTTACAAAGCACAGCATCAGGTATACAGTACCTCGCTCCCAATACTCTTCTGAACAAGATGGGGGAGTTCTCAACCACATTCTACTCCACTCTGCCCCAGATTTTAGTTTTATAACACACACACAGAAACTCAGATGCATACACACACACACACCCCTCCTTGACACCCCTATCCCATCCTGAACACCAAATACCTCAGCTATTTACAGAATGCTTGTGATTTGTGAGGTGAACGATTCTGGGGTAGAGAGGGATAGATAGCGAAATGGAGTGAAGGAGAGATTGACAGTGAGAGACAGAAGGACAAAGAGAGCTGTAGGGAGAGATTAATGGATGGACAAGAGGAGAGAGGGAGGGAAAGGAGAGAGAGAGGTCTAAACAGAGGGAGTGGAAATAGAGGAGAGGAGGAGAAGATGTTCTGGAGGCTTCCATCACATTCATCCATCTGAGAAAAAGACAGAGCACACTAGCGGTGTTAGGCGAGGTCAAACAAAGTAACCTCGGTTACAGTCACAGCAGTTAACCAAGGCTACAGTCAAACCAAAGTAACCAAGCTCACAGTCACAGCAGTTAACCAAGGCTACAGTCAAACCAAAGTAACCAAGCTCACAGTCACACCAGTTAACCAAGGCTACAGTCAAACCAAAGTAACCAAGCTCACAGTCACACCAGTTAACCAAGGCTACAGTCAAACCAAAGTAACCAAGCTCACAGTCACAGCAGTTAACCAAGGCTATACAGTCAAACCAAAGTAACCAAGCTCACAGTCACACCAGTTAACCAAGGCTACAGTCAAACCAAAGTAACCAAGCTCACAGTCACACCAGTTAACCAAGGCTACAGTCAAACCAAAGTAACCAAGCTCACAGTCACAGCAGTTAACCAAGGCCACAGTCAAACCAAAGTAACCTTGGTTACAGTCACAGCAGTTAACCAAGGCTACAGTCAAACCAAAGTAACCAAGCTCACAGTCACACCAGTTAACCAAGGCTACAGTCAAACCAAAGTAACCAAGCTCACAGTCACAGCAGTTAACCAAGGCTACAGTCAAACCAAAGTAACCAAGCTCACAGTCACACCAGTTAACCAAGGCTACAGTCAAACCAAAGTAGCCAAGCTCATAGTCACAGCAGTTAACCAAGGCTACAGTCAAACCAAAGTAACCTCGGTTACAGTAACAGCAGTTAACCAAGGCTACAGTCAAACCAAAGTAACCAAGCTCACAGTCACACCAGTTAACCAAGGCTACAGTCAAACCAAAGTAACCAAGCTCACAGTCACACCAGTTAACCAAGGCTACAGTCAAACCAAAGTAACTAAGCTCACAGTCACAGCAGTTAACCAAGGCTACAGTCAAACCAAAGTAACCAAGCTCATAGTCACAGCAGTTAACCAAGGCTACAGTCAAACCAAAGTAACTAAGCTCACAGTCACACCAGTTAACCAAGGCTACAGTCAAACCAAAGTAACCAAGCTCACAGTCACACCAGTTAACCAAGGCTACAGTCAAACCAAAGTAACCAAGCTCACAGTCACAGCAGTTAACCAAGGCTACAGTCAAACCAAAGTAACCAAGCTCACAGTCACAGCAGTTAACCAAGGCTACAGTCAAACCAAAGTAACCAAGCTCACAGTCACAGCAGTTAACCAAGGCTACAGTCAAACCAAAGTAACCAAGCTCACAGTCACACCAGTTAACCAAGGCTACAGTCAAACCAAAGTAACCAAGCTCACAGTCACACCAGTTAACCAAGGCTACAGTCAAACCAAAGTAACCAAGCTCATAGTCACAGCAGTTAACCAAGGCTACAGTCAAACCAAAGTAACCTCAGTTACAGTCACAGCAGTTAACCAAGGCTACAGTCAAACCAAAGTAACCTTGGTTACAGTCACAGCAGTTAACCAAGGCTACAGTCAAACCAAAGTAACTAAGCTCACAGTCACAGCAGTTAACCAAGGCTACAGTCAAACCAAAGTAACCTCGGTTACAGTCACAGCAGTTAACCAAGGCTACAGTCAAACCAAAGTAACCAAGCTCATAGTCACAGCAGTTAACCAAGGCTACAGTCAAACCAAAGTAACCTCGGTTACAGTCACAGCAGTTAACCTAGGCTACAGTCAAACCAAAGTAACCTCGGTTACAGTCACAGCAGTTAACCAAGGCTACAGTCAAACCAAAGTAACCAAGTTCACAGTCACACCAAGGTAACCAAGGCTACAGTGAAACAGAAACAACAGTTGATTCTATTACAGTCACACAAAGTGAACCAGGGTAATCAATATTAATGATAATCAAAGATAATCAGGGTAATCAATGTTAGTACAGACATTCTGGAGGGTAGCTTACTCATTTCCAGCTGATCAGGTGATCATCCCTATGCATGATGATTTCAATCCTCTCTTCACTAATCCATTATCACAGTACAACATCTATCTTGAGGGAGATGCGATAACACAATCATCTTCACTAATCCATTATCACAGTACAACATCTATCTTGAGGGAGATGCGATAACACAATCATCTTCACTAATCCATTATCACTGTACAACATCTATCTTGAGGGAGATGCGATAACACAATCATCTTCACTAATCCATTATCACTGTACAACATCTATCTTGAGGGAGATGCGATAACACAATCATCTTCACTAATCCATTATCACAGTACAACATCTATCTTGAGGAGATGCGATAACACAATCATCTTCACTAATCCATTATCACTGTACAACATCTATCTTGAGGGAGATGCGATAACACAATCATCTTCACTAATCCATTATCACTGTACAGCATCTATCTTGAGGGAGATGCGATAACACAATCATCTTCACTAATCCATTATCACTGTACAACATCTATCTTGAGGGAGATGCGATAACACAATCATCTTCACTAATCCATTATCACTGTACAGCATCTATCTTGAGGGAGATGCGATAACACAATCAAAAATATGCACACATACACACACAGCTCTTTCAACTAGAATCCTCTCATGCTGAGTAACTGAAGAGCGCAAATCATTAGACAACCCCTCAGCTTTAATCATACTGTAGCTTTCCTCTCTTATCACCAAATCGCACTGGCTCATATCACTAGAAACATTACATTTGTTCAATTCCTGTAATTTGTAAGGAAGTTGCCTATCTCTCTCTGTTTCTCTCACTCTTTCTCTCTCTGGATTCCCCTCTCTCCCGTCTCTATGACTATCTGACTTCCTCTCTGCCTCATCAGAACCTCCCTCTCTCCCGTCTCTATGACGATCTGACTTCCTCTCTGCCTCATCAGAACCTCCCTCTCTCCCGTCTTTATGACTATCTGACTTCCTCTCTGCCTCATCAGAACCTCCCTCTCTCCCGTCTCTATGACTATCTGACTTCCTCGCTGCCTCATCAGAACCTCCCTCTCTCCCGTCTCTATGAGGATCTGACTTCCTCTCTGCCTCATCAGAACCTCCCTCTCTCCCGTCTCTATGACGATCTGACTTCCTCTCTGCCTCATCAGAACCTCCCTCTCTCCCGTCTCTATGACTATCTGACTTCCTCTCTGCCTCATCAGAACCTCCCTCTCTCCCATCTCTATGACTATCTGACTTCCTCTCTGCCTCATCAGAACCTCCCTCTCTCCTCGCTCTCACTAACTATCGAATCCATTCCCCCTATTTTGAATCCATTTTCTTTCCCTGTTTTCCCCCCTTCTCTCTCTTTCTAATTATCTCCTTCCCCCCTTATCTGTCTTTCTCATTATCCCCTTCTCCAGCTCTCTTTCCTTCTCTCTATTCCCCTCGTGAACAATTAATAAAGTCTAAAAATGGCTGAGTGGGTCTCGGCCCAGACTTGCGTTAGTGAAACCCCATTTGATGATCATTTTCAACACTCCATTAGAGGTGATGATTAGGATTCCGAATTGCACTAATTAGGCTCGTTACCGAAGCGGAATGTCCACGGCGACCAACAGGACTCCAGAGCTCTAGGAAGAAGCCACATTTCTATGGAACTTCCTGAAGTTCCTAGAAAAAACAGAAGAGACTCCCCATTTAAATGTTCAGTTGCCATACTCTATTGTAACCTTAGAATGAGGCCAATGGCTGAGTGCTGACAGTGTCTCCTGAGGGTGTCTCCTTAACAGCCTTCTTTTAGCCATGTCGTTTCTTACTGGCATTGCACTGACTTGTGTCACTTGTGTCGTCACCATTCTAGGTGTCTTTCATATACATAAAGCAATAAAAGTGTAAGAAATGTGTAATAACAACGTAATGTTCATTCATAGTGTTTCAAGGTGTGACTTGGGTCAAACTAATCACATTAAAGTGGGAAGAATACAGAGGAGGCTGGTGGTAGGCGCTATAGGGGGGCGGGCTCATTGTAATGGCTGGAATGGAATATATGGAACGGTATTGAACACATCAAACATGGAAACCATATGTTTGACTCTGCTACATTTACTCCATTCCAGCCATTACAATGAGCCCGTCCTCCTATACCTCCCCCCACCAGCCTCCACTGGAAGGATACCACTTAGAAGATTGTTTTAAAGTTTTCAAACTTCATAATTACCTCAGAAAGTAATCATGAGGTCAGAGGTCAATACTTAGAGACATAGGTTGTGTCTCAAATGGTACCGTATTCCCTATATAATGCACTACTTTTGACCAGGGACCATACAGCTCTGGTCAAAAGTAGAGCACTATAAAGGGAATAGGGTTTCATTTGGGATGCAGTCATAAGATCACACAGTACCGTTCCACTTCACCGAGAGGTGATTCACTGTGATCTCTATGAGTATGTTTACATGCACACTAATAATTCGATATTAAACTGATTATGGCAGCAGGATATGTATGGCATTAGTCAGGGAAACACGGTCAAGGTCAAAACAAGGTCAAAATCGAAGTAAGAATACGCCGATTAGAACACTTGGTATTCTGATGAATCTTTCTAATTATTAGGACATTTCATTTGACACAGTCGGCGTTCCAGCGGTGTCTTTGATCTGCACATGTGCCAGCACCGTTAGCGCAAGCCTCCCTTTTATAAGTGAAGTGAGCTTGGAAAAGCTTAAAGTATGCATTTTATAAATAGTTTTCTTATACAAACTGTCAGAACACACAATCAAAATAGACTTTGCGAAAACAACATGGTCACTGTGGTAGAACATTTAGTTTGATTGACGATTTTATGGCTTTATCAAAAGTCCCACCAGGTAGCCTGATTTCAGATGTGTCCATGTAAACAGAATTATTAGGGAATCGTTCTTCTCGCAAAGCATGAGCCAGAACTGAGCCAGACCTGTGCCAGACCTGAGCCAGACCTGTGCTAGACCTGAGCCAGACCTGAGCCAGACCTGAGCCAGACCTGTGCCAGACCTGAGCCAGACCTGTGCCAGACCTGAGCCAGAACTGAGCCAGACCTGTGCCAGACCTGAGCCAGACCTGAGCCAGACCTGTGCCAGACCTGAGCCAGACCTGTGCCAGACCTGAGCCAGACCTGTGCCAGACCTGAGCCAGACCTGTGCCAGACCTGAGCCAGACCTGAGCCAGACCTGTGCCAGACCTGCTTTAAACACTCATTTACTGTCCTCTAATCCTCCGGCGAATCTTCCAACGGCTCAATTAGAGAGTTTCTTTAAAGAAAAGTTAATCAATGGATGGTCCTGCTCTCTTCTCATAACACACACACGTAAAGACACACACACACACACACACACACACACACACACATATATAGACAAACACATATAGACACACACACATATAGACAAACACATATAGACACACACACAAACATACACACACACACAAACATACACACACACAGACACATATAGACACACATACACATATAGACACACACACCCACACAAACACACACACACGCACACACACATGAAAGTACAGACACACACACACACCTATATGAGAAAGCGTGTCAGTGCTTAGCTGTAATTACCTACCTGGTGTTGCTGAGAGCGGAAAATCTGCAGAACGGTCGTGACAGAAGAGCACGATGGGAAATATTACACAGCATTCTACTAGGAGTTTGGGTAAACAATTTAGGCAATTAACTATCTCCAATGTTAACCACTGAAGTTACATGTTAAGTTGGAGTCCTATTGTACACAGTATGTAGTCATATTGTACACAGTATGTAGTCATATTGTACACAGTGTGTAGTCATATTGTACACAGTGTGTAGGCATATTGTACACAGTGTGTAGGCATATTGTACACAGTGTGTAGTCATATTGTACAGACCTATTGTACACAGTGTGTAGTCATATTGTACACAGTATGTAGTCATATTGTACACAGTGTGTAGTCATATTGTACACAGTGTGTAGGCCTATTGTACACAGTGTGTATGCCTATTGTACACAGTATTGTACACAGTGTGTAGTCATGCACAGTGTGTAGGCATATTGTACACAGTGTGTAGTCATATTGTACCTGTGTAGACCTTTTACACAGTGTGTAGTCAAATTGTAAACAGTGTGTAGTCAAACACAGTGTGTAAACAGTGTGTAGCCTATTGTACCATTGTGTATGCCTATACACAGTGTGTAGGCCTATTGTACACAGTGTGTAGTCAAATTGTAAACAGTGTGTAGGCCTATTATACACAGTGTGTAGGTCTATTGTACACAGTGTGCAGTCAAATTGTAAACAGTGTGTAGGCCTATTGTACACAGTGTGTAGGCCTATTGTACACAGTGTGTAGACCTATTTTACACAGTGTGTAGTCAAATTGTACACAGTGTGTAGTCAAATTGTACACAGTGTGTAGGCCTATTGTACACAGTGTGTAGGCCTATTGTACACAGTGTGTATGCCTATTTTACACAGTGTGTAGGCCTATTGTACACAGTGTGTAGACATATTGTACACAGCGTGTAAGCCTATTTGTAACGCTCGTCATCATAAGGAATAGTGGAATAGTGGACCAAAGCGCAGCGTGATAAGTGTTCATGATTTTATTCATCAAAGAAACACTCAAACAAAAGTAACAAAATGAAAAGCGAACCGTTCTGTCAGGTAACAGAGACTAAACAGAAAATAACTACCCACAAAACCCATGTGGGAAAAAGCTACCTAAGTATGGTTCCCAATCAGAGACAACGATAGACAGCTGTCCCTGATTGAGAACCATACTCGGCCAAAACAAAGAATGAGCTCGCACTGGAGACACCGTGCGCTTCACCGCATAACACGGTGCCTGACCAGTACCACGCTGCTTCCGGTAAGCACGGGGAGTTGGCTCAGGTCTATCGCCTGACTCCGCCAAAAAAGTTTTTGGGGCTGCCTCTCGTGCCTGCTGCGCTGCCTTGCCTCATATCGCCACCTCTCAGCTTTAGCTGCCTCCAGTTCTTCTTGTGGGCGGTGATATTCCCCAGCCTGTCTCCAGGGTCCCTGTCTGTCCAGTATCTCCTCCCATGTCCAGGAGTCCTGACGTCTCTGCTCCTCCCTACCACGCTGCTTGGTCCGCTTGTGGTGGGTAGTTCTGTAACGCTCGTCGTCGTAAGGAATAGTGGACCAAAGCGCAGCGTGATAAGTGTTCATGATTTTATTCATCAAAGAAACACTCAAACAAAAGTAACAAAATGAAAAGCGAACCGTTCTGTCAGGTAACAGAGACTAAACAGAAAATAACTACCCACAAAACCCATGTGGGAAAAAGCTACCTAAGTATGGTTCCCAATCAGAGACAACGATAGACAGCTGTCCCTGATTGAGAACCATACCCAGCCAAAACAAAGAAATACAAAACATAGAAAAAGGACATAAAATGCCCACCCAAATCACACCCTGACCAAACCAAAATAGAGACATAAAAAGCTCTCTACGGTCAGGGCGTGACACTATTGTACACAGTGTGTAGTCATATTGTACACAGTGTGTAGGCCTATTGTACACAGTGTGTAGGCCTATTGTACACAGTGTGTAGGCCTATTGTACACAGTGTGTAGTCATATTGTACACAGTGTGTAGTCCTATTGTACACCGTGTGTAGGCCTATTGTACACAGTGTGTAGGCCTATTGTACACAGTGTGTAGGCCTATTGTACACAGTGTGTAGGCCTATTGTACACAGTGTGTAGTCATATTGTACACAGTGTGTAGTCCTATTGTACACCGTGTGTAGGCCTATTGTACACAGTGTGTAGGCCTATTGTACACAGTGTGTAGTCCTATTGTACAGTGTCTCCCATGTTTAAGCTAGGTCTGAATGTGAGTCAGTGTATTCCACATTTCAAAAGTGAGAAATGACTTGTAACTGAAATAACATAACATATCGCAAAACTTGACTGGATGATGATCATGATGTCACATGATCGTTGATATTTTCTTATGATGTACCAGCTAGACGTGCACTAGCACCCATGAAGAGGGCTCTATTCATGAGATGGCCTTTTCAATGTCCCCCGGGTCCAATTTTGTGTGCTCACACACACGCACGTGTGGTCATTTCAGATCCTGAGTCAGATCCTCAGTTGGCAGGTTTTGTCTCAAAATCAACAAACTGAAGTTTGAACTATTAGAGTCAACTGGAAGTCTTGACATGAAAACAACAATGTTTACCAATTATCTTCTGCAGCCCCAGGTGTAAACCAGTTTACATACAGTCTGAGGACACTTAGTAGAACCTGTAGGGGACACCTGTCCTGTCGCATATTGTTACAAGGTTGAGTCCATTATTTTCAATGAAGACCTCTATACGGGCCAATCCAAACAATGTCAGCCAGTTGACAGTTCTTCCCTCTTCCTGTTCATCTGGGCCCACATCTCTGGTCAGACCAGGGCACCAGCCACCAGACCCAATTTGTCTGGTCAGGCTCCACTACTTCCATTTTTCCCCCGTCCAGTTCGAACCCCTGTTAATACAGAGGTTCCTGGATGCTGCCGCTCAAGGACATTGGTGTATTCATTCGGGTGCTGTAGTGAAGCTCACTGCAGTACTGTATTGGTTATTAAGCCTCAATTCCATAGCGGGACCATTAAGATGTGGGATTGTGTGCGTCCCAAATGGCACCCTATTCCCTTTATAGTGCAGTATAATAAAGGAACAGGGTGACGTTTGGGACATGGACGTAGCTACCTGCTGTCCCTCTGAAACAGCTTCAAATCTATCCTACCCTCCATATCTGTAGCATGGTGTGACACTCAATCGTCCGGCCAGTTGTTTATGAAGTCTGGAATAAAGCGGTATGGAGGATTGTAGTCCGCGGCAACGCCATATGATTTAGAGTAATTTATCAACTCACACAGCAGAAGTAGAGCAATGAAAAACAGCTTGTTCCTTCCAGGAAAAGGAGACATACCGTGGCAGGCTACCTATATAAGCCTGTCTGGTTTTGACCGATTACAGTAAGACAAAGTGGGAGCCACCACTGAAGAAGATTGTATATCAGTTAAGATTGAGTGTTATTATTAGGGTGACTTGAAATGAGCAATGCTGAGACACACTAAATAATCGTAAATACGCCAACAGTATAGGCCTAACCCTGTTAGTCTAGGCTACCCAAAGTGAGCGCCATCTCCTTGTCCGAATATGACATGGTATGACAATTCCATAAGGAGATGGCAAGAGAGCAGAAACATATCTGGGACCAGGCGACTTCTGGCCCAGCCTAATTGTAGAGTTAATGCAGTAGAACAAGCAACATTAAACTGCACTCTAAACTAACAGACTTCTCAGAGACAAAGGTTGGTTATATCAACACCCTGGTCCGTGACTGCAAATGAGTTGCTTTTCGAGAGAGAGAAAGCGGCCGTTCTAAAGAGCCCTGTGTGTGCCTCTGCCTGGGGAAGCGAACCCACCTGCTGTAGGTGCCGCCGACCAATTAATTCATTTGGATAGATGTGACTGCTACTGTCATAGAGCTTCACCGCGGGACTTGGCAGTCAGACAGCGGAAATAAGAAATGTTCATTTTACTTCATGTGTTTGTCTGAATATATCACTATCACAACTGTTTTTGTGTAAGGATTAATGACTGTTGGTAAAATGTGTCATATTGGAACAAGGATATTTGTTAACTTGCTTACAAAGTAAACTATTCTATAGGTTTAGAAATGTAACCTTAAATTATTGTTGTCTAGGAGCACTTGAGTGTGTGCGCGTCAGAAACGGTTTATTCCATGCGTAACTCTGTGTTGTTGTTTGTGTCGCAATACTTTGCTTTATCTTGGCCAGGTCGCAGTTGTAAATGAAAACTTACCTGGTTAAATAAAGGTGAAATAAAACATTTAAAAAGGGGGAAATTCTAGTGAGGTTGATTCGCTGTCCGTGGTGCTGAACTTTGCAGCGCGAGTAGACCAATAGGTTAGCGCTGTGCCAACAAATGCCAACAAATTGAACAAGTCTTTTAACTAGGCTATAGCATAGACCACAGATATAGCATATAGCCCTGGGCACCATGAGCAACTAAACATAAGCTATTCCATTTGAAGAGAAAAATAACTTTTCAAAATATATCCTACCTAAATTAACTTGCTCTACTGTTACTTTGTGATTTGATTTCACTGGCTGTTTTGGAAGAAATATACAAATTATGACTAAAAGCCTTAATTGATTTAGCAATATCCATAAATCTAAATCTTAGAAAGCAAGTGCAACAAACGGGTTGGGACTGAACGAATAGCCTAACAGGATATAGGTTAAGGTCCCATTAAGCATCAAAGAGAAAGAGAACAAACTTACGCGTGCCGTCAAACCTTGTGGCTATGGTGTCCAGAAACGTGTTCTGTGGCGCAAGTAATCCTTTCATCACAGGCATTTTCCCTCCCTGTTGTCCAAGTCCCCATCAAAGTCACGGAAGAGTAGGTGTGAGCCGACCTAATATGTGTGAGGCGCGCACGTTAACAACGATTCGCCGGAGTCGTCCGCGATACATCAGTGGAATCCGATTTCTATCGAGTGTAGAGTGTGTGTGAGAGAGATGCGCGCTCACTGGAACCGTGTGTGAATGTGGGTATGTGTGTGACAAGTGGATGTGACGCCTGCAGGTGCAATTCAGGTGACAGCTACTCCGCGACGCCCGCGAGAAAGCCAGACGCGAGAACGAGCTTTCTGTCAGCAGTTTCATTATTATGTCAATGGTTTCAATGATCATCATTTCTCACTGTGCAATGACGGAGGCGATCAATCAAACTATGTGTTCAAGCAAATTATTTAAACTGTCTGAAAGGGTGAATATGTTGCAGCCAACTAGGAAACGTACTATTTCTATCTCTTATTTTTCTCTAGGCTACTTTTTCGATCTTCAATGCAGTATGTTCGTTCTCGTCAGAAAAGTAATAAATAACGTTCAACTTTGAATAAAAGAAAGTAGCCTACAGCTTGAACATAACAGTGGTCTATAAAATGTATCCCAAATACATTAAGAATGCCGGTTCTCGATTGAAATATCTATACTCCTTAGAATTATAGACTATACGTTTAAGAGATAAATAAGAAGTATAATAATAGCCTAAGCCTGCAGGTTAGGACAAGTTGAGTAGGCCTATGAGGTCACACGCCTTAGTGACAAGACTAGGGGAACACAAACCATACCATAAATGCACAGGTGTACAAGAACAGTGTAGTCTTTTGTTCCAATCAGCTGACTCTGACATAGGGCCTAACTGAGACAAAGGAGCGTCAGGGAAAAGGGAGAACAGTAAGCTACACATTGAGCAAACACATGTAATAGATAGTCGAGTACCAGACTATTTTGTTATTAGTGTCTGTCATCCGACTCTCTCTCTCGCCTCTCTGTCTCCCCCCTCCCCCATCGTCTACAACGAGACTCTGCCACCCCCTAATGGTGCAACGGATACATAGCAGTTGAAGAATGGCAACGTTGGGCATTTAGTAACCCAATGGCGCCCCTTTGTGATTTTTCATGGAAACACATGCTTGACACAAACAACACACACACACACACACACACACACACACACACACACACACACACACACACACACACACACATTGATAAATTAATATAAAGCTGTCTGAAATCGTGGGGGCCCTCGCCTGTGGAGTGGCAGATTTAGACTATGGCTGTGCGTGTGTGTTCCTGTGCCTGTGTGTGTGTGTGTGTGTGTGTGTGTGTGTGTGTGTGTGTGTGTGTGTGTGTGTGTGTGTGTGTGTGTGTGTGTGGTAGTAGTAGTGGAGAGACTGGCTCCCTGTGCCCTATAGTGTACTGTCGTGTCGTTGACTATAATTAAATGTGACGACTGTATATTATGAAATCAATACTCTATGTGTAATTTAATTACGCAATTAAACTAATCATGTAACTTTAATTAACTAGGAAGTCGGGGCAAACAGGGAAAAAGGTTGTTTATAGAGTGTCAATTTCAGAATATAACTCTTCATATATTTTCATATCTTATCAAAACAGTTGCTTATTAATTCATTTGACCTCATCAGTCTCATTACTGAATGTCACAAACCCTTGGATATCTGCACGAACCCTAGCATAGAATCATGAATCAGCGATATACAAATTGTCTCAATTATTTATTTACTAACTTAATTAATCACAGAATTACATACACACACACATAGGTCATACATTGATTACTATCATGATAGGAAAGATATGATGGCTTGATAGACAAAGGAAATGGGTGGGGTAGTTCAAGAGTGGGAAACTCAGAGTGGATTCACTACATACATAGAAATTGCTAATATTTTGATCATGAACAACCGCTCATTTGAAAAGAATTTGCAATTTATATATTTACGAGTGTCTGCCTTTGTTATCCCTCTCTGCGATTGCCAATCCGTCTGCTGTATAGTCCGTCGACAGAGAGCCTCTGGTTTGTCCACCAGAGATCAAAGTCATAGGTTGTTAGAATGGGTACTTCAGAGTACCATTCGGAAATGTTCTTAGATCGGAAGCGTTTACCAGACTAAAGTATTTAAACAGCTGCAGTCTGAATAATTGTTCTTTAGTTCATAGATTTCTAAGCCCTTTCAACGTGGAGACCTCGTCCTTGCATTTTTGACTCTTGTAGAGTTGCCAACCATTTCAACATGTAGCTACTGCTTCATGTTTTCTCATCTTCTTAACCATTCGAGACACCCGGCTTACTGTGGGTCTCTTTGGCACAAAATGTACATTTTGTCAAGGGTGGATTTATACTCTGTGGAAGAAGCGGCGTTCCTTGAAGCCAATATAAATGTCTGTACTCAGGGGCGTGGCCACTGACTAGTTAAACTTTATATAAAAATCCATACTCTTGTCATGACGTTGGCCTGGGGGATAGGTTTATGACCGTCATAAATACCTCTTCCCCCCTTTTCTTTTCTCTAACCTACTGAGGTTAAATTTAAAAAAAACTTTGGTTAACATAGAGATTCTGGGAACATCAGTATGTGGGGGGAAATTAACTATATTCTGGTAATCCGAACAATTGAACATATGCAGTGGTACTTAATGAATATGATGTCAGTTCGGTTGTCATCTGAGACATTCTCATCAATGATAAGATGACATAAACTCTACAGTGGAAAGTCTACACATCAGAGTTATCAGATTCACATGGAATTGTTGTTCAATTTAAATGTTTGAATATGAAATTATTTGTGATGGGATGAAATGTGATTTTAGCTTCTAAAATGTGAGATTTGGATTTTCATAAGATAGGGCTGCTCAATCATTGGCCCTCCCCTGTGAAGGGACAAAGGCTATAAAACTTTTCAAACACACCCTCCTCTTCCTTCCTATATAAGCTCTTGACTACAATATAATTTTCTGTTCCGATGAGGTAGGATGACGATCCTATGTCAGAATGGTTCAAATAAGTCTACAGAACGAAGCCAACATCAGCATGAGCTTTGGTTGCAAATGGTATGAACTTTGAACTCTTATTCACGACAGAAGTGATACCTCCTAGCCGTTGAGTTAGCGACCGCAGCTGCAAACGCAGGTTAGGAAGGAACAGACAGAGTATCCCATCTACCACACAACGGCGTTCTACTACACAACGACGTTACTACAACTTATTCAAGTGACCACCAGATACATTCTTCAAAGGAGAAAGGACTCGGTTTGGCAACACAGCCTTCCATCTACCACCAACCTACTGAAGCGCAGCTCAGAGTAAATATTTATTGCATTTTCCTTTTCCAAATGGGCGGTAATTTAGAATGCATAAGATACTGTATTTACGATAACACAGCTTCTTCCCATTGTTCCTCAGTCTTCCCGCTCTTTCACTCAAACCCAGCCCCTTTTCCTTTGGGTAACAAGCTGTCATATCTGTTCTGCCAGCTAGGGACGTTTCCTATGAAGTAAAGAACTATCCCGGTATAATTAATTATTTGTATATGTTATTCTGTGTGATTAGTTAGGTATTTAGTAAATACATAATTAAACCCAGTTTTGTATTGCTGATTCAACTTGTTAGCCAGGATTATTGCAGATAACCAAGAATTTCCAACTTTCAGAATATGAGACTGAAGTAAGATGACGATTAATATTGACTGCTATTGATGTAAAATATTGCTAAATCTTTAAGAGTTTATTCGGAAGATAACAGCTCTATAAATATTATTTAGTGGTGCTCGACTCTCTAGTTAATTACATTTACCTGATTAGCTCAATCAGGTGATATTAATTACGGAGAATGTATTTTATAGAATAGCATGTCATAGCAATTAATCCGGCATAGCCAAAGACACGACACTCTCATTTAGAAGACTAACACCACATTTAATCTTTTCACAAATAGTTTCTTATGTAATCATATACGTTTCACAACATTTAGATGTAAACCCCATAATGGAGAAGTGGACACAACCAGAGACACAGTAATGTGTGTTTCCTGTCCTTCATGAGATCACCAAATTAAACACACTCGACATGACTGTCCCTTAAGTGTCCAGGGACCACTCCCACATTCTAAAAAATTATTCAAACTTTTGATGTCCAAGTGTCTCTCTGTGTTCCACAGTTTACATTCCAACCTCGAACACTACAGAGCATAGAGGCAGCATATTTTTACAACCACCATAAAACAGCCAACTTCCCGCTCTCCCCTTCTACGAGAGAGAGCACGCTGTAGAGCAGACCCTCTGTAACCTGATCCTTCAGATCATCACAGGAGAGTTATGACAGTACTCTCAGTAAAGACACTAAACTACCTAAACTAGCTCACTGATCCAATGCAGCCGTTTTTATCTCAATATCAAATTATTTCTAGTTAATAATGAAATACTTTACTGTGATTGTTTTCCATTAAAATAGTCAAAAAGAAACAAAAATATATTCTTAGCAAAGGGCAATTTCTCAAGCAAGAATTTTGCTAAGACTGTCTGGGAGTGGTCTGAGTGGGGAGGGGAAAGTGGAAACTAGCTGTAATTTGTTTGTTGGTTTGTTAACTCACTACTTACTGCATGGGGATGTCACCATGGAAGGCCTAAACATCTTTTCAAACAGCTCTTACAGTATTTATCCAACCTCATAGTGTGAAAATATATATAAATCACGTTTTTGACTGCACTGGGCCTTTAATGGAGATTCTGTATCCATTATATCCATCAATGATGGATCTTGATCTTGATTCCAAGATGGTGTAGCAGTCGGACGTGTGTTTTTGTCTTGTCCCTTCCTGTCCCGTGTAAACATAGTTTTTTTCGTATATATTTTAATATCACTTTCCATCTATGGACTGAATATACTCTCCTGAAACCCGCCTCACCCAATGTGGTACGGATCTGCTATTTTTATACTTAAGAACCCGGAACCCCCATCAAAAGCTAGCCAGGATGGGGACGCTAGAGAGCGTGCTATGGAGTAGACGTGCTTTGCTAGAGCTCCGCTCTATTTTGAAACCATTTAATATTTATCTTAACCTCACAACCTATAACTTCAAACATTGTCTTGCAATATGACAAAGGGAAAAGGCAACAAAAAAGGGGGCGCTAAACAAGATCATTTGAATGAGATAGACAAGGAACCAATTTCAACATCGCCGACCCACGAGGAGTCGGTGACTCCTTGCATGATGACTCCTTGCAGTCCCCAGTCCACCTGGCTGTGCTGCTGCTCCAGATTCAACTGTTATGCCTGCGGCTATGGAACCCTGACCTGTTCACCGGACGTGCTACCTGTCCCAGACCTGCTGTTTTCAACTCTCTAGAGACAGCAGGAGCGGTAGAGATACTCTCAATGATCGGCTATGAAAAGCCAACTGACATTTACTCCTGAGGTGCTGACTTGTTGCACCCTCGACAACTACTGTGATTATTATTATTTGACCATGCTGGTCATTTATGAACATTTTAACATCTTGGCCATGTTCTGTAATAATCTCCACCCAGCACAGCCTGGTTCCTCACTAGGTTTCTTCCTAGGTGTTGGCCTTTCTATGGAGTTTTTCCTAGCCACCGTGCTTCTACACCTGCATTGCTTGCTGTTTGGGGTTTTAGGCTGGGTTTCGATACAGCACTTTGATATATCAGCTGATGTAAGAAGGGCTTTATAAATACATTTGATTTGATTCATTGCACAGCTGCACTATCCCCAGATCAGGGATCTCATCCTCAAGCTGGCTAGTCAAAAGTTCCCCCTTAACTACAATGGAGCCAGGGTGTCTTTCTACCCAGATCTTACCTTGGAGGTGAGGAACCAACGGAAAGAGTATGATGAGGTACGCAACAAATGCAGGGCGGCCAACATCCGATATGGATTCCTCTTCCCAGCCCAGGTTTAAGGTGACAGTCGAAGGATCAACACGTACGTTTGACAACCCAAAAGAAGCCGATCTGTTCTTGTCAAGCAAGCTCCCTGGCTGAGGATACAGAACGGCTGTGTCAACCGGCCAAATGACCAAATACAGGCCAGGAATGTGTTTGAATTTCCTGCCTATATCTTTTCTATCAGAAGATCAGAAATTGGGACTTATATGATGGGTGAGATGTTGTGGCTTATATAGCATTATTTAGCCTATCATGTTGTAGCACCACTCACCCCCTAAGGTCAGAGTTAAGTGTTATTTAATATTAGTTTATATGCGGAGCATCTATAGATGACGAGTTAGTTCAAGCTGTATGTCTCGACACCCTAAGGTTTGTGTGTTAGTCAAGGTGTAACGATTGTCATCGGGAGAAGGAGAAGAGGACCAAGGTGCAGCGTGGTAAGTATTCATAATGAGTTTAAAAAATACAAACACTTGAACAAGAACAATAAACGAACAGTTCTGCAAGGTGTAATACACAAAACAGAAAACAACTACCCACAAACACAGGTGGGAACAGGCTACCTAAGCATGGTTCTCAATCAGAGACAACGATAGACATCTGCCTCTGATTTGGAACCATACCAGGCCAAACACAGAAATACAAAACATAGAACAAAACCCCAACTCACGCCCTGACCAAACCAAAATAGAGACATAAAAAAGGAACTAAGGTCAGGACGTGACACAAGGAGTGCTTCGTTTGGGGAAGTCACTCAGTAAAAGGACGGGAGGGGAGATGGGGTCTGTGTTTTATGTTCACATTTATTAATACAGGTTGCATGACAAGTTCCCGCATGGCGGGACGTTTTTCTTTTGGGCTTTGTCTGACAGCAACAATTTGCTCTAAAATAAGAAATGCCACATAGTGACCGAGCACAGAGTAGACCAGGTGGAATAAAGATAGTCAGCTGGAACTGTAGATAGTCAGCTGACGCACCCAACAGATAGGGATTATTCTTTCTTTTCATCAGTTCATAAATCATGTTCCAGAATTGACTATTTTTTGTTGGACTCGCAACTCATTTCAGCAGCTGGGTCGGTTACCTATCACCCTATTCTAATTACGGACCACTTTCCTCAGTCCATGGTGCTGAATCTCGACAATATGTCGACAGGTCGGCGACCTTGGGCTTAGACGCATACCTATTGAAAGATGAGGCTTTTTGTCAGTATTTGAAGGAGCAGATTGCCTTTTTCCTTGGAGCTAACGACACCGGCATGTTGACGACTCCACCCTTTGGGAATCTCTAAAGGCTGTGATTAGAGGTTTCTTATACATCAGAGGAAGAAACGCGCCAATACTAGGCTGAGAGATATTGAAAGAGTTAGGGGAACAGGAGAACGTTTTTAGGATGAATTCCTCGAATACAGTCCTTGAGAAGATCACAAAGTTCTAATATGAATGCAATACCATTCGAAACGGGTGGGCTCTTTACTTGCTAGAACGCAACAAAGTTATTTTGAACTGGGTGACAAACCACAGAAATGGTTAGCAAGACAGCTAAGGCGTGTACAGGCATCTAGAGCTATTCACAAAATACAAGACAAGAAGGGTAAAATAGTAACAGATCCGCAGGATATTAATAAATGCTTTGCGCAGTTTAACTCAGAGCTATACCAATCAAAATGCGATGCTACTGATCCACAAACTATGGAACGCTTTCTCGCTGAATGTGAACGTCCTAAACTAGACAGGGGGGCAGCTGCTGCACTCGATGCTGGGATAACTTTAGGGGAAATGAACACAGCTATAGCACAATTTCCAAACAGCCAGGCACCTGGGCCTGATGGATATGTAATAGACTTCTAGAATAAGTACTGCGCCAGTCTAGCTCCACTTATGTTGCGAATGTTTAAACAATCCAAAGAAAATGCCAAACTCCCGCAAACACTGTATGAGGCTACAATAGCACTGATCTTGAAAAAATATGGAGATTCCATGGAGATGTCTTCTTATCGCACCGTGTCGTTACTCCCCATAGACAATAAGGTGTTGACAAAGATATTGGCAAACCGATTGAAAAAATATATTTCTGACATCATACACCCTGACCAGACAGGTTTTTATCCCGGGCCGACATATATACTACAATTTGAGATGCCTTTTCAACGTAATGTATCATGATCATAAAGTTGAGGCAGTGGTAATAGCTCTTGATGCAGAAAAGGCATTTGATCAGATTGAGTGGAAGTATATGATGTCGGTTCTGGAGCACTTCGGGTTTGGAAAGGAATTTATTAATTGGATAAGATTATTTATGCACACCCATTGGCGTCCGTGGTAACCAATCAAGAAATGTCGTAGTCATTCAGCCTGTTCAAGGGCTGCCGACAGGGGTGCCCTATTTCGCCTGCTCTCTTCGCTAGGGCCCTTGCTACTCGCATTCGGGCATGTGCGGATATAACAAAAGACACGCAGCACAACATTTCCCTATATGCAGACGATGTTCTTGTGTTTTTATCCAGCCTAAAACTTCTACTTAACTTGATAAATACATTCGGCTCCTTCTCTGGCTACAAGATAAACTGGCAAAAAAGCGAATTGATGCCAATATCACGGCCTGTGGATATGCAATTTCTGCAATCTACCCCCATTTAGAACAGTGATGGACAAGTTCACAAGCCTTGGCATTGTAGTGACAAGAGACCTTGATCAGCTATTGAAAGCGAATTGGGACATAAAAATTTATCAGCTTAAACAAAATATAGATTTTTGTGTATAAACGCTATACAAAAATGGTTGTCCTACCCAGGTTTCTTTACCTCTTCCAATGTCTACCCAATTTCATACCACAAAGCTATTTTAAGAAACTGGATTCAATAGTAATTCAATTTTTATGGGATAACAAGGCAGCCAGAATTTCAAAGAAGCATTTATGCAAGTACAAGATAGAGGGGGGCTTTGGCCTTTCTCACTTTAAACTGTATTATTGGGCTGCTAATCTGAACATTGTGTCTTTCTGGAGGGAAAGTTTACCTGCGATGCGACAGAATGATATGCCTGCATGGCTTTTGATTGAGCAGGCCTCCTGTCAACGTTCCTCACTCCCTGCACTTGTTAATAGTCCATCATATGTGAAAAAAGCCACTTATGACTCTAATCCAGTCAAACAGATTAGATATTTTCTTAACATACCCACTGTTTACATAGACATCCCGATTTGCCTGAATCATGCTTTCCACCCTGCATTGGATGATGTGGTGTTTTCACAGTGGAGGGAGAAGGGGCTCACAACAATTGGTTATTTATACATGGATGGTCAGTTAGCTTCATTTCAACAGTTACAGGGAAAGTTCAACATGCCAACAACACATTTTTTCAGATACCTCCAAATCAGGAATTTCTTAAGGACACATGTCCCACAGTATGACATTAAGCCAAATAATCCTATTAGATAGCCTGATCCTTGTCAAAACCCATTCAAAAGGGTCGCTCTAGACTGTATGATCTGCTACAGGCCCACATAGAGGTATCCACAGACACTATTAAAAGGGCTTGGGAACAAGAACTTGGTTCAGAAATCTCAGATGAGGACTGGGTAGAAGCTCTCAGGAATATAAACCACAGTTCAGTGAATGCCAGACACAACCTTATACAGTTTAAGGTGATACACAGGTCACATTACTCAAAAGTGAAACTTTTGAAAACATAAAAAACCTATTTCAACCAGGCAGGTGCGTCACGAAAGTCAGAAATAGCGATATAATAAATGCCTTACCTTTGATGATATTCTTCTGTTGGCACTCCAAAAGGTCCCAGTTACATCACAAATGGTCCTTTTGTTTGAAAATGTCCTTCTTTATATCCATAAAGACTCAGTTTAGCTGGCGCGCTTCAGTCAATAATCCACCCAGTTTCCCTCCATCAAAATTGATACAAAATGAATCCCCAACGTTACTAATAAACTTTTCCAAACAAATCAAACGTTTATAATCAAACCTTAGGTACCCTAATACGTAAATAAACTATCAAATTTAAGACGGAGAATCGTTATTGTCTTTACTGTAATACCTCAGGGCAAGTGCGGGGAGGAGGAACAGGGCGTACTGGACCCTGGAGGCGCACAGGAAGCCTGGTGTGTGGTGTTGGCACTGGTAGTACCGGGCTGGTGACACGCACCTCAGGGCGAGTGCGGGGAGGAGGCACAGGATACACTGGACAGTGGAGACGCATTGGAGATCCAGAACATAGAGCTGGCTCAATAGTCCTGCTGGGGCCTCCCGGGTGGCGCAGTGGTTAAGGACGCTGTACTGCAGCGCCAGCTGTGCCATCAGAGTCCCTGGGTTCGCGCCTAGGCTCTGTCGTAACCGGCCGCGACCGGGAGATCCGTGGGGCGACGCACAATTGGCCTAGCATCGTCCGGGTTAGGGAGGGCTTGGTCGGTAGGGATTCCTTGTCTCATCGCGCACCAGCGACTCCTGTGGCGGGCCGGGCGCAGTGAGCGCCAACCAGGTGCACGGTGTACCCTCCGACACATTGGTGCGGCTGGCTTCCGGGTTGGATGCACGCTGTGTTAAGAAGCAGAACGGCTGGTTGGGTTGTGTATCGGAGGACGCATGACTTTCAACCTTCGTCTCTCCCGAGCCCGTACGGGAGTTGTAGCGATGAGACAAGATAGTAGCTACTACAACAATTGGATACCACGAAATTGGGGAGAAAAAAGGGGTAACATTTTTTAAAATATTAAAAATAAAAATAGTCCTGCTGGATGCCCATTCTAGTCCGGCAAATGCGAGGAGCTGGAATAGAGCGCACCGGGCTAGAATAGCGCTCCACACGGTAAGCACGAGGAGTTGGCTCAGGTCTCCTACCTGACTCAGCCAATCTCCTCGTGTGCCCCCTCCCCAAAAAATATTGGGGCTGCCTCTCGGGCTTCCGTGCAAGTCGTGTACCTTCATATCATCGCCGTTCCTCTATTCTCTGGTATTTCTCCTCCTTAGAACGGCGATACTCCCCAGGCTGGGTCCAGGGTCCTGCTCCATCTAGTATAAATCTCCTCCCAAGTCCATAATGTCTGCTCCTCCTTTTCACGCTGCTTGGTCCTGTTATGGTGGGTTATTCTGTCACCTTCGTCTTAACGAGGAGACCAAGGCGCAACGTGATAAGCATACATTTTTCCTTTTAATGAAGGAAAAACACTAAACAAACTAACAAAGAAACAAAACGAACGTGAAGCTATATAACACGAGTGCTGACAGGCAACTACACATAGACAATAACCCACAAAACCAAAATGGAAATGGTAACCTAAATAGGATCCCCAGTCAGAGACAACGATAAACAGCTGTCTCTGATTGGGAACCAATTCAGGCCACCATAGACCTACATTTACCTAGACAATACCAAAACCCCATAGATATACAAAAAACCCTACATAAACACACATATTACCCTGGTCACACCCTGACCTAACCAAAATAATAAAGAAAAAAAAGATAACTGAGGTCAGGGTGTGACAATTCCATTGATTCCATTCCAGTTATTACAATGAAACTGTCCTCCTATAGTTCCTCCCACCAGCCTCCTCTGCTATACACAGCATGTAGGCCATGTCTCTGTTGCACTCAGCCATGTGTTTGGCTCCAAACTCTCTCCTCTCCTCTTTGGCATGTCAGTTATGGTGAGGTTCTAAGTGTGCCAGTATTCCAGCATAGCCATGGTAACGACGAGGTTACATTATTCGCTCTGGTACCA
Organism: Oncorhynchus nerka; assembly: GCF_034236695.1. Taxonomy (NCBI): domain Eukaryota; kingdom Metazoa; phylum Chordata; class Actinopteri; order Salmoniformes; family Salmonidae; genus Oncorhynchus; species Oncorhynchus nerka. The sequence continues at coordinate 82,465,612 of NC_088399.1, read as the reverse complement.
TCCAGTGAGCGGGCATGGCCCTCCAGATGCACTGATGGGGACTTTACCCACATGCTGGCAGAGCCTGCCAAAAGCTATGAAACACACACACTCAGAAACACACACACACACACACACACACACACATACACAATCAGACAGAAACACACACATACACTTTCTCTCTCTAATGAATACGCAAACAACTTCGCTCTCTTCAACACCATGCCACACAAACTGAGACTGTAATCAACATTTTTCTTAACTAGCTTGCCCACAGACATCTGTCAGGAGAGACAAGCATCAAGAATCAAATAAACCAGAATCAAAACCGACCCCAAGATGTGTGGCGGAGGAGGCCACGTTGCATGCTGTTTGATCTAAAACCCTCCACCACACACACATACACACACACACACACACACACACACACACACACACAGAAACAAATGCACACATATAGAGACACACGCATGCCTAATCCTCATGCCAGCTAATACCAACAGTGATGGCATACAGTACTGAACAATCAGCACTATCTGAACTGAAATCTGTAGAACCTTGGAATCCAAGAGGTCAGTGGCGTATAGGCCTTTATGAATGTCATCTACTGAGGAGTTCTTCAATAGCTACAGTAATATACCTTCCATTAGGGCCATGGCTGTCCCAGCTAACACCTGATTCACGTAAGGAGCGTTATTATCAGTCTCAGGAGTCCCATCCAGACCCCTGTATCAGGGCTAACACAAGGAGGGAGGGAGAATCACATGATAGAAGTGATAAGGTTATTGAATGGACACCCAAGATCACTCCCTGCATCCAGGTTTCTGGGTTGAGATGTTTTCTAGTTTGGGGACATCACAAGAAAAATATGAACAAATGTCCTGTGCTGGTTTGATTTGTGTGGGATGTGGGGTGGTGTGTGTGTGTGTATGTGTGTGTGTGTGTGTGTGTGTGTGTGTGTGTGTGTGTGTGTGTGTGTGTGTGTGTGTGTGTGTGTGTGTGTGTGTGAGCGTTCCAACCAGAAACAGTATAACCATGTAATAACCCTATTGCATGTCATTTCTCTGAGGCCGGTCACCCCGTCTCCTCCATGTCCTTCAGTGCTATACAGCAAATAAAACCTCCACGTAGGGGATGATAAACGTAGGGGATGATAAACGTAGGGGATTATAAATGTAGGGGATGATAAACATAGGGGATGATAAACGTAGGGGGTGATAAACGTAGGGGATTATAAATGTAGGGGATGATAAACATAGGGGATGATAAACGTAGGGGGTGATAAACGTAGGGGATGATAAACATAGGGGATGATAAACATAGGGGATGATAAACGTAGGGGTGATAAACGTAGGGGATGATAAACATAGGGGTGATAAACGTAGGGGATGATAAACGTAGGGGTGATAAACGTAGGGGTGATAAACGTAGGGGTGATAAACGTAGGGGTGATAAACGTAGGGATGATAAACATAGGGGATGATAAACGTAGGGGATGATAAACGTAGGGGTGATAAATGTAGGGGTGGTAAACGTAGGGGTGATAAACGTAGGGGGTGATAAACGTAGGGGTGATAAATGTAGGGGTGATAAACGTAGGGGGTGATAAACGTAGGGGTGATAAATGTAGGGGTGATAAACGTAGGGGTGATAAATGTAGGGGTGGTAAACGTAGGGGGTGATAAACGTAGGGGTGATAAACGTAGGGGTGATAAACGTAGGGGTGATAAACGTAGGGGTGGTAAACGTAGGGGTGATAAACGTAGGGGTGGTAAACGTAGGGGTGATAAACGTAGGGGGTGGTAAACGTAGGGGGTGATAAACGTAGGGGGTGGTAAACGTAGGGGGTGATAAACGTAGGGGGTGGTAAACGTAGGGGGTGATAAACGTAGGGGGTGGTAAACGTAGGGGGTGATAAACGTAGGGGGTGATAATCTGGAATTGAGTCTTTTCCAGACAAAATGCAGGTGGATGTTCTATTTAAAAACTCTCCACCCATCACGCATGAATGAAGATTTGTTATTGAAGTGTTTTCTGTAAATGGTGTATTGCCTCTTGTTGGTGTACGACACCCCCCATCTAGTGGTATCTCTACGATTCTGTGTTATTTATTCTGAGGATCATTTCACATGGTATAAGTAAATAATTGATCATTATCAATTGATAATTGATTATATTTCTTTGTTCGCATTTGTACATTTTGTATATAATCTAGATCATGCATTCTACTAGGTATTATACTAGGTACTGATTTATAGATTTATAGATGTGACATGTGCAATTATCCTGGAAATAGAAGCCAGGTGTGTGTGCCGACAACTTTACACTGAGGATGACCTGAGGCCGAAACTTTTCATTTTTTTTGTTCACATTTTATTTATGCACTTAGTTTCGCACTATGATTTTTGGGGAGCCATGATGTTATAATAAACATCTTTATTTTGCATTCAAGTCTTAGTTTTGGATTAATTCCTTTTTTCGATAGTGTGCGGGTCTCCATCTCTTCCAGTATTCTTATTTTGTCTTCTAAGCACCTGGAAAATACACTATTCAGTAGTAAGGGCATTATAAGAGCCTGACGGCTTCATCATTTATAACCACGTTATAACCGTAGCATATTAGATGCAATAGAAGATAATCTAATATGGGTAGCGACAGTACTGGGAGAAAGTTAGGGAATCCCCTTGGATCAGCAGCAGATTGAGAGAGCTGTACTACAATGTCAGCTATGACCATCTAATGGTCTTAATCATTATTTACTGTCCGCTTCATTGACGAGGAATTTAAGCATATGAAATAGATAAATAAAGGCAGAGAAACACACACATCAGAGTGATATGTCTTTCTCTTAGTTAGTCACAATGAATGAAGTCTAACCAGGCGTGACTTGCTCTGGCTATAGTGAGATAGATAATTCTGTTTTTCTAATTAACCAAGAGGGTAATGGAGCTCTCTCCTTTTCTCTCTCTCGCCCTCTATCTCTCTCCCACTCTCTCTCTTTCTCGTAGGTCCTCTATCTCAATTTCTAAAATGTTCAATGTATATTGTTCTGCCTTGCTACGCTTGTAAGGTTAATATAAAACATTGATGAATCTATAACTTGTCAAGTGAGTTGTGTTGTCCCTGTCTCGCAGTAAGGGAGTGTACATTCTATTCCAGTGTGGGGAGCTCAATTCTGGCCTCATTTTGCTCATCTCTTTTCAGAGGTTAATATGAGTATATAAAATGGAAAGTGCACGGATAACAAACGCATACCTGGCAGCGCTACCAGGCTGCAGCGTCCCCTTCTGACGCATGAAAGACAAAAACCAGGAGAGGCTCGAGCGTACGGATGACAGCACTCTCCCTCTCCTTTCTCTCTCTCTCCCTGTCCCTCTCTTACTCAGTTCCTCTCTCTCTCTCTCGCTCTCTCTCGTCACCCATTTTGCGATAGCCTAATTGAGGAAAGCGCCACGAGCCACTTTGAAAGACACTTGAAGCTCACCGGCAGGTTCTGTCACTCGTCCGACTGTCACACACGACAGACATCAGTTCTGCAGCTCCGAAGCAGAGTGACCTTTCTGAAATACATGTAGGTACCTGAATTTATCGCGCATTCTAAATGGTACATTCTGTGGGACCTTAGACACGTTGTTTAATCTCAATGGATATCCAACTATTCAACGGATTCCGCTGTTATTGAAGGTAATTATAATTATCTATTTTTGGCTATTTTTTCTGATACTATTTTTTTCTTATTATTTTTCTTCAAGTAAAATACCCTCATTGCGTATGCCAGTAGGCTAAACCTTTAGTTTTTAGCTTTAGTTTTTAGAATTTACTTCTTGACTCTGACATGCGTTATTGCAACTGTATCGTTAGCCTATATTTTGCAAATAACACTTTAGGCTATGCAAATAGTTTGTCTTTTTGAAACTTTTATTTGGCTGAAACACGATTTTTTCCCCCTCTGTGTCATATAAATGTTCAGTGTTGGGGATGTTGGGGAGCAGTGAACTACATGCAGTGAACTACACTTGAAACAGCCTATAGCTTTTGAGTCTAAAAGGCTAAATTACACATTCTGTTAACATCTGACTGTGATCTGTTCTTGAAATTTGTAATCAACTCAGATTTAGATAGGATCATACACTAAGTAGTTTTCATTGCATAGTCTAGTTTACATTTGATTGATGTCAACTAAACGTAAACAAAAATAGATTAAAAGTTGGGTGAAAAAAAATACGAAATTTCCTTACGTTGACGACTTTTTGCAAATCCAATCAATTTTCAACTGTTGACTCAACGTCATCAGAATTTTTTATTTAAATGTTGAAATGACGTGGAAACAACGTTGATAGAACCCGTTTTTGCCCAGGCGGGTTGGATGTAAATGAACTACTTTTTCAAAGTAACTTTAGTATAGGCTTTTCTTAAGGGTAGCATTAGTGTAGCTTCACTTCTTCCAGTGTGAAGTAATTGGTAGCTTGCGAAACTAACCTACTATATTTTCAGAGTAGCTTCTCCAACTATGTACATGTTTTTGGCAGGGAGGCTACGCTCCTATTGACAGTAGAGAAAGAAATGGCCATCTCTCACTTTCCCCTTTAAACACTGTTTGAAGAGGCTACACGTCCTATCCAGGCTATTCATTATAAACAACATCACTTTCTAAGTCAAGATCCTCAAAAATGATTTCCCCTCATTCATCGGCTTCACATGCCGCCATAAAAAAGTATATGCCTACAATAGGGAAACATTGAAGGTCATTTCCTATGGAGATGGGGGCGAGAATCATTTGAACAGCAAACATATGTAAGAAAAGTTGATAAGCAGCCCATCACATCCAGAGCGTTTCCATGGGGAGTTATTCAATCCCTAGGACAAAAACATGCCATGCATATAACAGCGGCACCGCAGAAAATAATAAATACATTTATGCGCAACTGTCACATTTAATACCTACCGGGGCGTAGTGGTGAATTCATTATTACACCAACTGTATATTAATACAACTGCCTCTGTTTATGGGCTACTTGCTCGCGCGCGCGTGTGTTTCATCGCGATTTGAAATTGAAGAAGGTTAAAAAGAAATAAACAATTATATTGGGGGGCAGATAAATATCCATCAAATCATGCAGTGTGCCTCTGGTAACATACCATTATTGTGTAGCCTACAAACTAAACCAACTCTGTAAGAGCGGACACATTCAGGTCTCATTCGGGTTCTCACATTTACTTCTCATAATAATAATGGATACACTCCACATGCTCACACAGTTAGGCTACATTTGGTTCCCATATTAGTATTAGTAAATTATAGATGTGTAGTATTAGCATAATGTTGCCCAGAGAAACTACCCACTGGGCACAGACGTCAATTCAACGTCTATGTTGGGTCAACTTCATTTAATTGAAATGACGTGGGAACAACGCTGATTCAGCCAGTGTGTGCCCTGTAGGTAGGTGGCCGTTGGATCCATGCAGTGTGTGTGTGTGAGAGAGATGAGAGAGCGAGCACATGTGTTTGTCCTACTGCAGAAGAGCGAGCTGCTTCACACGGTTGAAACTGGCTGATGACTGCATTGACTAGCATACAACTGAACTCACCGTGTATTGTTCGCTTCACCAGTTTTTCAACGGAATCCTTGTAGCATACCAGCTGGTCTGTAGCCTAATTCCGTGAACAGTCTCTGTCACTGTGGATTGCTTTGACTGATATCCCGGTTAGACCACCGATAGCCTCGTTTTATTCCGTTGCTGGTTGAAAAGGTCCGAACGCGTGCAGCCAGCAAGGAACGACGGGGTATGTTGCTACGTAGCTGATATGATATAGACACAATAGACCGACGACTAGTGTAAAAGAGAGAGATGAGGTGATGTTCTGACTCACTGAGACAGCGTGGACATAAATCAAGACGAGGAACTCTATTCTTGTACTACCTACGGCATATCGGAATCTCAACAGGAACCAGCAGCCAGCGGATGTCAGGTCTGTCTGACTTACTTCGACTTACTTACTTACTTGAAAATGTACATGTTTTTATGGATATACCAGTAGGCTGCCTGAGATAAATACGATGGAGATTGGGGAGTTTATTTGTGTTGATATTCACAATTCGTCAATCATGGACGACGTGCAAATATGACAATTGACATAACGTTTGACTCTAAAACTTTCCCCAGTCAGTGACGGTACGATTTGTTGCCGCGCGTCTTTTGTGGAATGAATAGTGCGTCAAGGCGCGCAGAATCAATCGTTTTCATATAGACACTGTCCAAGGTCCAACTGCAAACGTTCCCTAATGAACTCAAATACTCTCTTTCAAATAAAATCAAATCCAATTTTATTGGTCACATACACATGGTTAGCAGATGTTATTGGTCACATACACATGGTTAGCAGATGTTATTGGTCACATACACATGGTTAGCAGATGTTTTTGGTCACATACACATGGTTAGCAGATGTTATTGGTCACATACACATGGTTAGCAGATGTTATTGGTCACATACACATGGTTAGCAGATGTTTTTGGTCACATACACATGGTTAGCAGATGTTTTTGGTCACATACACATGGTTAGCAGATGTTATTGGTCACACACACATGGTTAGCAGATGTTATTGGTCACATACACATGGTTAGCAGATGTTTTTGGTCACATACACATGGTTAGCAGATGGTATTGGTCACATACACATGGTTAGCAGATGTTATTGGTCACATACACATGGTTAGCAGATGTTATTGGTCACATACACATGGTTAGCAGATGTTATTGAAGTGTAGCGAAATGCTTATGCTTCTAGATCTGACAGTGCAGCAATATCTAACAGGTAATATCTAACAATTCCACAACAAAGTCTAATGAATAGGCTCTCTCGCTCTCTCTCTCTCTCTCTCTCTCTCTCTCTCTCTCTCTCTCTCTCTCTGGTGTTTGTGAGCTGCATCATTAGTGTGGGGATCACTCAGTCCCACATGTGATGGACCCCCAGCAGTGTGATGGAGGCCATGTGTCAGAGGGGTGTAACACTCCTGGTAATGGGGACCACCGGCCCCCTCCTGCCAAACTGGTCCGCCTGGAGTTGAACGGTGGCGGGGGCCCCTCAGGTCCACACCAGGGCAGGACGAGACAGGGGAGCCCAGGGGTCAGAACTTCGGCCCCCAAACTCACCCCACCCGCACCGCAACCCAAGAACTGGCATAAAAGAGGTAAGACTGAAAAATAAGAGTGGCGGGGTGAGAGGGAGGAATGCGTGAATAGAGGGAGGAATGGGTGAATAGAGGGAGGAATGGGTGAATAGAGGGAGGAATGGGTGAATAGAGGGAGGAATGGATGAATAGAGGGAGGAATGGGTGAATAGAGGGAGGAATGCGTGAATAGAGGGAGGAATGGGTGAATAGAGGGAGGAATGCGTGAATAGAGGGAGGAATGGGTGAATAGAGGGAGGAATGGGTGAATAGAGGGAGGAATGCGTGAATAGAGGGAGGAATGGGTGAATAGAGGGAGGAATGGGTGAATAGAGGGAGGAATGGTGAATAGAGGGAGGAATGGGTGAATAGAGGGAGGAATGGGTGAATACTAGGATTGTAAAATGAGAGGAATTTTCCAGGTAAAATTCCAAATGTACCAGTAAACTACTAGAATTTTTTGAAAATTTCAAGAATTCTGGGGAATTTGCATGATGCTTCAGCTTTTCATTTCCAATACCCTCTGCTTCTGTCTGGATGCTGTGAAATGATTGGCTGTGCTGTGTATCCGTCATCCCAGGAAGCCTGCTGCCTGTGCTGTGTTTGGTGGAGCACAGAGAGAGCCCGGTCCTGGCAGTGGAGGCTGAGAGGAGAGAGGAGCATGCAGAGTTTGTACTGGTCAGGAGAGACCTGCTGTTTAACCAGCTGATAGAGATGGCTTTACTGGCCCTGGGCTACTCTCACAGCTCAGCAGCACAGGCCAAAGGTACACACACACACACATGCACACCAACACACACACTCACTCACACACACATACATTACTCATGGTCACACACACATACACACACACACACACACCTTCTCTTCCTCCAGTGTCAGTGTTTGTAACACAGTGTTTGCATGTGTATGTGTGTGTGTGCGCATGCGCGAGCCTGTGTCTGTGTGTGTAGGTTCGATCCAGGTGGGTAGGTGGAACCCTGTCCCTCTGTCCTGTGTGACTGATGCTCCTGATGCCACAGTGGCTGACATGCTGCAGGACCTCTACCATGTGACCACCCTCAAGATCCAGCTCACCAGGTACACCATCATCTCTTGTGGACAGACATACGTAACATAAACGGTCTCTTAACGTCTGTCTGCAGACTATGGGATGGGACAACTAACGAGGAACATTGTTCCGGTGCGCTGGTTTTGCGTCACTGGTTATTTGGATGAATCACAATTTCACAAGGCGCTGCATTATTTGAATTTCTGAAGAGGAGGGCACATGTGGCCCATAGACTTCCAGGAGACATGTGGAGAGAGGGGGGATGGAGCTACCAAAGAGGTTCTGGCACTTGCAATAGATACGTATGTCATACCTCCACCCCCAGAACCTAATCGAGTAGTTTAGATTCGATTTTTGTTTCTGGGTTGCCGCGATTAGGTAGACCAAGACAAAGCTTCTGATGCTACATCTATCAACCTGCTTTCAGTGGGGGTGTGTAGTGGCAGGAAATGGTTGGCGTGAAAATCTGCTTGGCTGCATTCGTGGTTCATGATATAATAATAACTCACCATTCTGAAAACACAGCAGATGTGTTGTGTGAAGTAATTAACTAATAACTACCACCAGGTGAGGCAGGCCGGCAGGCACATGCACGCACACATGCACGCACGCACCCACACACAGGCACATGCACATACACATAGGAACACACACGCACAGAAACATGCAGTCAGCCAAAGTCTAAATCTGCCACTCCACAGGCGAGGGCCCCCACAATTTCAGACAGCTTTTTTATTCATTTGTCAATCTACTTCTTTTCCACCCTCTCTTCTTCTATCTCTCCCCTCTACCTCTCTCTCTCTCTCTCTCCCCCCCCTCTCTCTAGTTGTCCCATGTTGGAGGACCTCCCTCCAGAACAGTGGAGTCACTCCACAGTGAGAAACGCCCTGAAGGAGCTATTGAGAGACATGAACCAGAGCTCACTGGCCAAAGAGTGCCCTCTGTCCCAGGTACAACCAATGATTTATATATACACTAGATGACTGATAGGGGGCGCTGTGTTGAAGCCACGTCTTAGCCATCTTGGCACTCCCCCACCGAATATTTTGGAAGCTACAGAAATATATTTATTAATGTCTACACTCATTTTTGACAAATGTATTATATTACAGACACCTTAATACATACTTTTACGTGACCTAAACATAAAAATAAGAAATGAAATATACACTGCTCAAAGAAATGAAGGGAACACTAAAATAACACATCCTAGATCTGAATGAATGAAATATTCTTATTAAATACTTTTTTCTTTACATAGTTGAATGTGCTGACAACAAAATCACACAAAAATGATCAATGGAAATCAAATTTATCTACCCATGGAGGTCTGGATTTGGAGTCACACTCAAAAGTGGAAAACCACACTACAGGCTGATCCAACTTTGATGTAATGTCCTTAAAACAATTCAAAATGAGGCTCAGTAGTGTGTGTTGTAAATGTTTTCTTCCTGGGAAGGAGAGGAGGACCAAAATGCAGCGTGGTTATTTTTAAGCATCTTTAATAAAGACGAAAACGTAAACACTATACAAATACAAAATAAGAAAACGTGGCAAAACCGAAACAGTCCTAACTGGTGCAGAGAACACAGAGACAGGAAACAATCACCCACAAAATACCCAAATAATATGGCTGCCTAAATATGGTTCCCAATCAGAAACAACGATAAACACCTGCCTCTGATTGAGAACCACTCTAGGCAACCATAGACTTACCTAGACAACTACACTGAACACAACCCCATAAATCTAATAAACCCCTAGACAAGACGAAACACAATACATCACCCATGTCACACCCTGGCCTAACCAAAATAATAAAGAAAACACAGAATACTAAGGCAATGTGTACATGTGTGGCCTCCACGTGCCTGTATGACCTCCCTACAACACCTGGGCATGCTCCTGATGAGGTGGCGGATGGTCTCCTGAGGGATCTCCTCCCAGACCTGGACTAAAGCATCCACCAACTCCTGGACAGTCTGTGGTGCAACATGGCGTTGGTGGATGGAGCGAGACATGATGTCCCAGATGTGCTCAATTGGATTCAGGTCTGGGGAACGGGCGGGCCAGTCCATAGCATCAATGCCTTCCTCTTGCAGGAACTGCTGACACACTCCAGCCACATGAGGTCTAGCATTGTCTTGCATTAGGAGGAACCCAGGGCCAACCGCACCAGCATATGGTCTCACAAGGGGTCTGAGGATCTCATCTCGGTACCTAATGGCAGTCAGGCTACCTCTGGCGAGCACATGGAGGGCTGTGCGGCCCCCCAAATAAATGCCACCCCACACCATGACTGACCCACCGCCAAACCGGTCATGCTGGAGGATGTTGCAGGCAGCAGAACGTTCTCCACAGCGTCTCCAGACTCTGTCACGTCTGTCACATGTGCTCAGTGTGAACCTGCTTTCATATGTGAAGAGCACAGGGTGCCAGTGGCAAATTTGCCAATCTTGGTTTTCTCTGGCAAATGCCAAACGTCCTGCACGGTTTTGGGCTGTAAGCACAACCCCCACCTGTGGACGTCGGGCCCTCATACCACCCTCATGGAGTCTGTTTCTGACCGTTTGAGCATACACATGCACATTTGTGGCCTGCTGGAGGTCATTTTGCAGGGCTCTGGCAGTGCTCCTCCTGCTCCTCCTTGCACAAAGGCGGAGGTAGCGGTCCTGCTGCTGGGTTGTTGCCCTCCTACGGCCTCCTCCACGTCTCCTGATGTACTGGCCTGTCTCCTGGTAGCACCTCCATGCTCTGGACACTACACTGACAGACACAGCAAACCTTCTTGCCATAGCTCACATTGATGTGCCTTCCTGGATGAGCTGCTCTACCTGAGCCACTTGTGTGGGTTGTAGACTCCGTCTCATGCTACCACTAGAGTGAAAGCACCGCCAGCATTCAAAAGTGACCAAAACATCAGCCAGGAAGCATAGGAACTGAGAAGTGGTCTGTGGTCACCACCTGCAGAACCACTCCTTTATTGGGGGTGTCTTGCTAATTGCCTATAATTTCCACCTGTTGTCTATTCCATTTGCACAACAGCATGTGAAATTTATTGTCAATCAGTGTTGCTTCTTAAGTGGACAGTTTGATTTCACAGAAGTGTGATTGACTTGGATTGACTTTTTTGAGCAGTATATATATATAACAAAAATGTCCTTAAAGTATATTTTTGGAGATTACTAATGTTACTGTCCCCAATCAAAACAAAAAAATACTTAATTTTGTCCAACACACACACACACAGGCATAAACACGTACACACACACTCACTCACACAGGCCTAAACACATACATACACGCACACACACTCACATATGCACAAACACGTACACACACACAAACACGTACACACACAGGCCTAACCACGTACATACTCACACACACACTCACACAGGCACAAACACGTACACACACGCACACACACACACACACACACATACAGGCATAAACACATACATACACACACAAACAAACACACACACACATAGGCATAAACACGTACACACACACACACTCACGCACGCACAAACACGCGCACACACACACACACACAAACAGGCATAAACACGTGCACGGATTGCTGAGACAAATAAGGTTTGCGGGCAGAGAGAGATATAAGGGATGTTTGTCTTTTAATAGGGATAGGCGTCCCGTCAACGGGGCAGTTGTAAATCATGCAGCGCCGTGTGTCACGATCGCAGATGTCAGAGAAACAACACATGTCGGTACATATAAGTGTCTTATATCGGCTGAAAGCTTCAATTCTTGTTAATATAACTGCACTGTCCAATTTACACTAGCTATTACTGCGAAAAAATGCCATGCTATTGTTTGAGGAGAGCTCCTAACAAGAAAACACTTTTTTCACCGCGACAGGTTTGATAAATTCACCTCTGAAGGTGAAATGTGTACTTACATTCTGAAATCTTGCTCTGATTTATCATCCCAAGGGTGCCAGAGATAACATGAAGTGTCGTTTTGTTAGATAAAATCCTTTTTCATATCCTAAAAAGGTCCATATAGCACAATCGATTTTGTATTTCCACACGTTCAATTTGCAAAGAAAGGAATCTGTGAAAATCTAACCCTAATGTTGTTTCAACCAGTCAAATTACATTCAAATTTATTCCTCAGAGATCCTAGAATGTAACCAGACTTACCTATATCATTAGGAGTGTAGAATATCCTATAGGACACCATTTCAAAGATGGTGGTAGAATATATATTTTTTCTTTGTATGTTCTTCTACCAGATCTATTGTGTTATATTATCCTACATTCAATTCAAATTTCCACAAAGTGTTTCCTTTCAAATGGTACCAAGAATATGCATATCCTTGCTTCAGGGCCTGAGCTACAGGCAGTTAGATTTGGGTATGTCATTTTAGGCTCTGCTGGCACATACTATACCACTGTACCCTTCTGCTACTGTCTGTCTCTTCCTAGTCCATCTCTGTGTTTCTCTTTCTTTCTGTGTGTGTTTCTCCTACTTGTTGCATGCCCAGCCTTTAGCTCAGTGGGCTAAAACAGCCTTGTAACAGGCAGGCAGGTGACCCAAGTTTGAACCCAGTCGGCCACACATGCACAGCATTTCACTCACACGCTGAATTGCTTTCCACACACACACACACACACACTTGTTACTGTGAAGGAACACAGCGTAGAGGCACCTGCTGTTGGAGAACAGATGGATGTGTGTTGTGAATATTTATAACAATCAAAATAGTCTGTCTGTTACTCACCCTGAGAGCAACAACTACAGCCTCAGTCTAATAAACAGACATTCTCTCTCTCTTTATTTTTATGTTTGCTCCCCCTCCCGTCTTTCTAGCTCATTCTCTCCCTCCAACTGTCTCCCTCTCTCTGACTCTGCCCCCCCCCTCTCTTAATTCAATGGGCTTTATTGGCATGGGGAACATATATTTACATTGCCAAAGTAAGTGGAATAAAGAAAAGTCTCTCTCTCTCTCTCTCTCTCTCTCTCTCTTTCTCTCTCTCTCTCTCTCTCTCTCTCTCTCAGATTAGAATAAATATGAAGTGATTAAAGGTGTAATCAGATGTTCAAATGACACAGGATTGTCTTGAGGGATTAACTTCAGCATCCATTTCTTAAATGACTGATGACACCTAGATGAGGTAGCATACACACACACTCATCTGTCTTTATTAAAGAGTTTACCTGCGGGTGTGTTTTAATAACCCCGTTCTGAATCCGTTATCATCAAACATTCTATGTTCAGCTGAGACGCACACACACCCAGGGAGAGAAATGGAGTCTGTTAAAACTAAGACAAAATGAGAGACAGAGCGATTATTTAAAATGTGAATTGTTACTTATTTGTCGCTTTTTTTGAAACGGATGTATAATAAGTTATTTCTGACTTCAAGTGCAATTATTGCCCAGTTCTTGAGCTCTGTTGCCAAGAGGAAAATAGACTGGGCCTCAGGCTAGCGTATGTACAGTATATAACATACATTCTATTTAATAGACTGGGCCTCAGGCTAGCGTATGTACAGTATATAACATGCATTCTATTTAATAGACTGGGCCTCAGGCTAGCGTATGTACAGTATATAACATGCATTCTATTTAATAGACTGGGCCTCAGGCTAGCGTATGTACAGTATATAACATGCATTCTATTTAATAGACTGGGCCTCAGGCTAGCGTATGTACAGTATATAACATGCATTCTATTTAATAGACTGGGCCTCAGGCTAGCATATGTACAGTATATAACATGCATTCTATTTAATAGACTGGGCCTCAGGCTAGCGTATGTACAGTATATAACATGCATTCTATTTAATAGACTGGGCCTCAGGCTAGCGTATGTACAGTATATAACATGCATTCTATTTAATAGACTGGGCCTCAGGCTAGCGTATGTACAGTATATAACATGCATTCTATTTAATAGACTGGGCCTCAGGCTAGCGTATGTACAGTATATAACATACATTATATTTAATAGACTGGGCCTCAGGCTAGCGTATGTACAGTATATAACATGCATTCTATTTAATAGACTGGGCCTCAGGCTAGCGTATGTACAGTATATAACATGCATTCTATTTAATAGACTGGGCCTCAGGCTAGCGTATGTACAGTATATAACATGCATTCTATTTAATAGACTGGGCCTCAGGCTAGCGTATGTACAGTATATAACATGCATTCTATTTAATAGACTGGGCCTCAGGCTAGCGTATGTACAGTATATAACATGCATTCTATTTAATAGACTGGGCCTCAGGCTAGCGTATGTACAGTATATAACATACATTATATTTAATAGACTGGGCCTCAGGCTAGCGTATGTACAGTATATAACATGCATTCTATTTAATAGACTGGGCCTCAGGCTAGCGTATGTACAGTATATAACATGCATTCTATTTAATAGACTGGGCCTCAGGCTAGCGTATGTACAGTATATAACATGCATTCTATTTAATAGACTGGGCCTCAGGCTAGCGTATGTACAGTATATAACATGCATTCTATTTAATAGACTGGGCCTCAGGCTAGCGTATGTACAGTATATAACATGCATTCTATTTAATAGACTGGGCCTCAGGCTAGCGTATGTACAGTATATAACATGCATTCTATTTAATAGACTGGGCCTCAGGCTAGCATATGTACAGTATATAACATGCATTCTATTTAATAGACTGGGCCTCAGGCTAGCGTATGTACAGTATATAACATGCATTCTATTTAATAGACTGGGCCTCAGGCTAGCGTATGTACAGTATATAACATGCATTCTATTTAATAGACTGGGCCTCAGGCTAGCGTATGTACAGTATATAACATGCATTATATTTAATAGACTGGGCCTCAGGCTAGCGTATGTACAGTATATAACATGCATTCTATTTAATAGACTGGGCCTCAGGCTAGCGTATGTACAGTATATAACATGCATTCTATTTAATAGACTGGGCCTCAGGCTAGCGTATGTACAGTATATAACATGCATTCTATTTAATAGACTGGGCCTCAGGCTAGCGTATGTACAGTATATAACATGCATTCTATTTAATAGACTGGGCCTCAGGCTAGCGTATGTACAGTATATAACATGCATTCTATTTAATAGACTGGGCCTCAGGCTAGCGTATGTACAGTATATAACATGCATTCTATTTAATAGACTGGGCCTCAGGCTAGCGTATGTACAGTATATAACATGCATTCTATTTAATAGACTGGGCCTCAGGCTAGCGTATGTACAGTATATAACATGCATTCTATTTAATAGACTGGGCCTCAGGCTAGCGTATGTACAGTATATAACATGCATTCTATTTAATAGACTGGGCCTCAGGCTAGCGTATGTACAGTATATAACATGCATTCTATTTAATAGACTGGGCCTCAGGCTAGCGTATGTACAGTATATAACATGCATTCTATTTAATAGACTGGGCCTCAGGCTAGCGTATGTACAGTATATAACATGCATTCTATTTAATAGACTGGGCCTCAGGCTAGCGTATGTACAGTATATAACATGCATTCTATTTAATAGACTGGGCCTCAGGCTAGCGTACAGTATATAACATGTTCTATTTAATAGACAGTATATAACATGCATTCTATTTAATAGACTGGGCCTCAGGCTAGCGTATGTACAGTATATAACATGCATTCTATTTAATAGACTGGGCCTCAGGCTAGCGTATGTACAGTATATAACATGCATTCTATTTAATAGACTGGGCCTCAGGCTAGCGTATGTACAGTATATAACATGCATTCTATTTAATAGACTGGGCCTCAGGCTAGCGTATGTACAGTATATAACATGCATTCTATTTAATAGACTGGGCCTCAGGCTAGCGTATGTACAGTATATAACATGCATTCTATTTAATAGACTGGGCCTCAGGCTAGCGTATGTACAGTATATAACATGCATTCTATTTAATAGACTGGGCCTCAGGCTAGCGTATGTACAGTATATAACATGCATTCTATTTAATAGACTGGGCCTCAGGCTAGCGTATGTACAGTATATAACATGCATTCTATTTAATAGACTGGGCCTCAGGCTAGCGTATGTACAGTATATAACATGCATTCTATTTAATAGACTGGGCCTCAGGCTAGCGTATGTACAGTATATAACATGCATTCTATTTAATAGACTGGGCCTCAGGCTAGCGTATGTACAGTATATAACATGCATTCTATTTAATAGACTGGGCCTCAGGCTAGCGTATGTACAGTATATAACATGCATTCTATTTAATAGACTGGGCCTCAGGCTAGCGTATGTACAGTATATAACATGCATTCTATTTAATAGACTGGGCCTCAGGCTAGCGTATGTACAGTATATAACATGCATTCTATTTAATAGACTGGGCCTCAGGCTAGCGTATGTACAGTATATAACATGCATTCTATTTAATAGACTGGGCCTCAGGCTAGCGTATGTACAGTATATAACATGCATTCTATTTAATAGACTGGGCCTCAGGCTAGCGTATGTACAGTATATAACATGCATTCTATTTAATAGACTGGGCCTCAGGCTAGCGTATGTACAGTATATAACATGCATTCTATTTAATAGACTGGGCCTCAGGCTAGCGTATGTACAGTATATAACATGCATTCTATTTAATAGACTGGGCCTCAGGCTAGCGTATGTACAGTATATAACATGCATTCTATTTAATAGACTGGGCCTCAGGCTAGCGTATGTACAGTATATAACATGCATTCTATTTAATAGACTGGGCCTCAGGCTAGCGTATGTACAGTATATAACATGCATTCTATTTAATAGACTGGGCCTCAGGCTAGCGTATGTACAGTATATAACATGCATTCTATTTAATAGACTGGGCCTCAGGCTAGCGTATGTACAGTATATAACATGCATTCTATTTCATAGACTGGGCCTCAGGCTAGCGTATGTACAGTATATAACATGCATTCTATTTAATAGACTGGGCCTCAGGCTAGCGTATGTACAGTATATAACATGCATTCTATTTAATAGTACTATATGTTGCATTGATCTGCTGTGGTTTAGTATTCATAATGCTTTTCCCTGCCACTGTTACGACTCCATCTTCTTCTATTTTTTTGTGTCTTTTGTCCCTCTCTCTCAGAGTATGATCTCCTCCATTGTTAACAGCACCTACTATGCAAATGTGTCGGCCTCCAAGTGCCACGAGTTTGGCCATTGGTATAAGCACTTCATGAATACCAAAGGCATCATGGGTAAGACTACAGGGGGGATTAAAGGGGTAGTTCACTTATATTGATCCTCAATGCTAATGTTAGCAAATAGTAGCTTTGACTATTGATATTTACTCCCCCTCTCATTTCTGTTTCTCTTCCTTCATCCCTCTCTCCACTATTATTTTCCTCACTTCAGAGATTGACAGCTTCTCTGACCAATCCCAAACGAGCTCCACACACCCATCAACCAAACAATCATTCCCAGGCAGCACAGCCGAGCAGGTCTGCTCCTCACCCCTCCCCTTTCCTCACGGGGGTGCCACCCACACTTCTGGGCGTAGTTGTCTGGCCCCAAGTCTCTGCCCCCCGGGGCTGGTGACCGCCCCCCTCAGCCCCCAGCTAGTCAGCCCCCAACAGATAGTCATGGCCCAGTTCCTCAACCAGCAGTATGCAGTCAGCCATATGCTAGCCCAGCAAAGCCTGTCTGTATCTGTTTCCACCTCCCCCCAGCAGTTCCTCAACCACCCCCCTGTGGGGAGGCCTCCCCCCTCCCTGGCCCTAGCCAAGGGCCTCGACCCCCCGCCCCAGGCTGGACCACCAGGACCCGGGTCTGGGTCCCAGAGCCAGGTGTGTGGACCATCAGACATCTCATGTGAGATCTACCAGTGGGTTAGAGAGGAGCTGAAGAGAGCAGGCATCTCCCAGGCTGTGTTTGCCCGTGTGGCCTTCAACAGGACCCAGGTAGGACACAGACAGGGAGATAGGGGTACTGTATGTATGGGACTGTGCTGTAAACTAAGGGTTAGGGAGTAATTAGGGGGTGGGGTTAGTGAAGGACAGAGTGTTATGGTGTGTGTAAACTGTGTGCTGGTGTTATAGGATTGAGTGTGTGCGCATATGCATGGTGATTAGCTCTTGGCATGGCCTTTGCCGCATTGTCTGTTCTGTGTGTGTGTCTGTGTGTGTGTGTCTGTGTGAATACATGTGCTGGTGAATGTGTGTGTGTGTGTGTGTGTGCTCTGTCTGTGTGTGCGTGTGTGTGTGTGTGAATACATGTGCTGGTGAATGTGTGTGTGTGTGCTCTGTCTGTGTGTGTGTGTGTGAATACATGTGCTGGTGAATGTGTGTGTGTGCTCTGTCTGTCTGTGTGTGCGTGTGTGTGTGTGTGTGTGTGAATACGTGTGCTGGTGAATGTGTGTGCGTGTGTGTGCTCTGTCTGTCTGTGTGTGTGTGTGCTCTGTCTGTCTGTGTGTGCGTGTGTGTGCTCTGTCTGTCTGTGTGTCTGTGTGTGTGTGCTCTGTCTGTCTGTGTGTGCGTGTGTGCTCTGTCTGTGTGTGTGTGTGTGTGTGTGTGTGTGTGTGTGTGTGTGTGCCAGCTCTTCTCTGCAGTAGGAACTCATGCCAGCGGTGAAGCAGCTGCTGGGTCAGCTAGTCACTCTCCCTCAGAGAGTCTCTACCTCTCCCTCTCTAATCACTCTCCCTCAGAGAGTCTCTACCTCTCCCTCTCTAATCACTCTCCCTCAGAGAGTCTCTACCTCTCCCTATCTAATCACACTTACCCAGAAAGTCTGTACCTCTAAAATCACACTTACCCAGAAAGTCTGTACCTCTAAAATCACACTTCCACAGTCTCTACCTTTCCCTCTCTAATCACTTCCCTAGAGAGTCCCTACCTCTCCCTCTCTAATCACACCTCCCCAGAGTCTCTACCTCTCCCTCTCTAATCATGATTCCCCAGAGTCTCTACCTCTCCCTCTCTAATCACTTCCCCAGAGAGCCTCTCCCTCTCTAATCACGCTTCCCCAGAGAGTCCCTACCTCTCCCTCTCTAATCACTTCCCTAGAGAGTCCCTACCTCTCCCTCTCTAATCACTTCCACAAGAGTCTCTACCTCTCCCTCTCTAATCACACCTCCCCAGAGTCTCTACCTCTCCCTCTCTAATCACGATTCCCCAGAGTTCCTACCTCTCCCTCTCTAATCACTTCCCCAGAGAGTCTCTACCTCTCCCTCTCTAATCATGATTCCCCAGAGTCTCTAACTCTACCTCTCTAATCACACTTCCCCATAATCTCTACCTCTTCCTCTCTAATCACACCTCCCCAGAGAGTTTCTACCTCTCTATTCACACTTCCCCATAGTCTCTACCTCTCCATCTCTCATCACACTTCCCCAGAGAGTCTCTACCTTTCCCTCTCTAATCACACGTCCCCAGAGTTTCTACCTCTCTATTCACACTTCCCCATAGTCTCTACCTCTCCCTCTCTAATCACACTTCCCCAGAGAGTCTCTACCTTTCCCTCTCTAATCACACGTCCCCAGAGTTTCTACCTCTCTATTCACACTTCCCCATAGTCTCTACCTCTTCCTCTCTAATCACACCTCCCCAGAGAGTTTCTACCTCTCTATTCACACTTCCCCATAGTCTCTACCTCTCCATCTCTAATCACACTTCCCCAGAGAGTCTCTACCTTTCCCTCTCTAATCACACGTCCCCAGAGTTTCTACCTCTCTATTCACACTTCCCCATAGTCTCTACCTCTTCCTCTCTAATCACACCTCCCCAGAGAGTCTTTACCTCTCTATTCAAACTTCCCAAGATTCTCTACCTCTCCATCTCTAACCACACTTCCCCAGAGAGTCTCTACCTTTCCCTGTCTAATCACACGTCCCCAGAGTTTCTACCTCTCTATTCACACTTCCCCATAGTCTCTACCTCTTCCTCTCTAATCACACCTCCCCAGAGAGTTTCTACCTCTCTATTCACACTTCCCCATAGTCTCTACCTCTCCATCTCTAATCACACTTCCCCAGAGAGTCTCTACCTTTCCCTCTCTAATCACACGTCCCCAGAGTTTCTACCTCTCTATTCACACTTCCCCATAGTCTCTACCTCTTCCTCTCTAATCACACCTCCCCAGAGAGTTTCTACCTCTCTATTCACACTTCCCCATAGTCTCTACCTCTCCATCTCTAATCACACTTCCCCAGAGAGTCTCTACCTTTCCCTCTCTAATCACACGTCCCCAGAGTTTCTACCTCTCTATTCACACTTCCCCATAGTCTCTACCTCTTCCTCTCTAATCACACCTCCCCAGAGAGTTTCTACCTCTCTATTCACACTTCCCCATAGTCTCTACCTCTCCCTCTCTAATCACACTTCCCCAGAGAGTCTCTACCTTTCCCTCTCTAATCACACGTCCCCAGAGTTTCTACCTCTCTATTCACACTTCCCCATAGTCTCTACCTCTTCCTCTCTAATCACACCTCCCCAGAGAGTTTCTACCTCTCTATTCACACTTCCCCATAGTCTCTACCTCTCCATCTCTCATCACACTTCCCCAGAGAGTCTCTACCTTTCCCTCTCTAATCACACGTCCCCAGAGTTTCTACCTCTCTATTCACACTTCCCCATAGTCTCTACCTCTCCCTCTCTAATCACACCTCCCCAGAGAGTCTTTACCTCTCTATTCAAACTTCCCAAGATTCTCTACCTCTCCCTCTCTAATCACACTTCCCCAGAGAGTCTCTACCTCTCCCTCTCTAATCACACTTCCACAGTCTCTCCCTCTCCCTCTGTTTCTCTCCATCCCTCCATTATGCTTTCTCATCTCTCTATCACTCTCTGTCCATCTCTCTACATCTACCTCTCTCTATATCTTCTTTTCTCTGTCCATCTCTCTACATCTACCTCTCTCTATATCTTCTTTTCTCTGTCCAGCACTTACTATCTTCCTTTCGTTTTATATTTCCTACATGTATTTCCACCCTTTATCTGTATCCAACTTCATGACGTCTCCATTTGACAGGTCTATCCCTTGTTTTTCTCATTTCATTTAAATCTTTCTCCTTTCCCCATTTCATTCCTTTCTCGCTCCCTCCCTCCCTTCCTTCCTCCCTCTGTCTATCCTGTCTGCTCCTGCAGTTAGAAGGCACTCACATTAATGGCTTCGAGAGAGACCTAGCCCACTGTTACTATTACCGTCATTATCACCAGCATCATCATGGGTGTCATTATAATGATCAAAGGCCGCAATTATAGCCACCTGCCCCGCATTTCTCTGTCGCTGTGACAACTGGGCTCTGCGAACAGGTAGAAGGGAGTGGGGCAGAGGAAGGAATGTCTCACCTGGGCAAGGTGCCAAGGAGTAGAGTGGATGGGGCTTGGAGTGTAAAGACCTTATTGGAGTGTGAAGGCTTAATAGCTAGGGTGTGTGTGTGTGAGGAGTGAGGGGGGTCTACATTAGAGGGGTATAGTCCAAAATGACATATATTTTGGGTGGGAGGGAGGGCAGAGCAACCCCCTATTAGAGTCCCATTGTATGGAAGAGTGAGTGACTGCTGTACGAGCAGGAGCTGACAGATAACAACTTAATAAGGGACTAATCTGTTTATTAGCAGTGCTTTAGAAGGTGTCTGGAGTTGGTCATCTGCTATGTTGACTCCAGCACTGTAAAGGGAAAAACACTACCTGTGAGGACGTGTGCTGTCTGGGTGGGTGTGAGTCTCTATGTTCAGAGGTTATCCTAGTCTAGACTAATGGCCTTCAGCCAGTTTTAGTATGAAACTTGCAGGTTGACGTTTATTCGCTTTTTTAATGTTAGAGTTAGACATTAGGGTTAGCAGTGTGGTTAAGGTTAGAGTTAAGGTTAGGGTTAGGTTTCAAATCAGACTTTATGACATTGTGGCTGTGCCAGCTATTGACCACTCTACAGAGCTTCCTGCAGAACAACATTCATGACCAAAATGCTAACCTGCACAAAACTTTCCATTCGGGTTTTGTTTGATGGTGTTAATCATTTATCTTTATCATTGTCTATAAGTTTCTCTTGGCCTGGTAAACATTACAGGGCTGCAACCCTGGAAGTCTAACTTGCCAAGTGTGACACACTCTCATTCATTTAAATCAGGGGTCTTCATCTTTCTCTTGCCCAGGAGCCCCCACCCAGGTTGATGAAGTGATTCATGCTTTGCCTGGCTACACAAACTCCTTTCTCCAGACAAACTCTACAACACGCCCATGGACATGAGTTTATTCTCCACAATGAGTTTGGATCTGAGTACCTCCCAACGATTTCTAGAATGGGAAATCCATCCTAGACCGTCTGATTGGTCCCAGAAACTGATGGGTTGGGCGAGAGCCAGAACACACGTGGGTAAAGCGGCGTGGAGAAAAATTGTCATTGGCTTTGATACTCTGATTAGACCAATCGCTGATGGCTTTGGTTTGTACAGTGCCCCTCGTCACCACAAATGACTTCAATGATGGCAATCTCAACCTGAAGTATGTAGCGAACAACAGAGCTGCGGAAGAATTCAGTTTGAGTCGTCAGGCAAATTCCTGCTCTGCTCATGCTGACAAAAGTTGCATGTCCAGTGTAGCAGCTGTTTTCAAGACGCAGTGATTCTATTTCCATGGTGTGTATCTTGTCTTCATGTGTCTTTCTATCCTGTGTGTCAGGGCCTGCTGTCTGAGATCCTGCGTAAGGAGGAGGATCCTAAGAGTGCGTCGCAGTCTCTCCTGGTCAACCTGCGGTCCATGCAGAGTTTCCTACAGATACCGGAAGGTGACCGCGACCGTATCTACCAGGAGGAGAGAGAGAGGAGTCTGACCACGTGGACCATTATCAACCATTCACCCAACAACACTACCACACCTCGCCACACACAGGTCGGACAGACAGAGCGAGATGGAGTGTGTGTGCATGTGTGTGTGGGTTGAAGTTATATCTTGTTCATGATAGTCTAAGATGTATTCCTCTGATGTTTCAGACCAGAAAGGAAGAGGGAAACTTTGTTAAGGCTGAAGATTGGCCCTCCCAGGTTTCCATTGTATTTCCTAAAGTAAGCTCTCTCTCTCTCTCTCTCTCTCTCTTTCAAAGTGTAAATGCTTTATAGCCAAAGTGACAATGGCAACTTCTCTGCTAATCAAACTGAAATCAGAACAGAAATATCTTTACTAATCAAACGATACAGCTGTTTTAGTAACCACATCAACGCCTCTCTCCCCTCTGCAGGTGAGGCTGTCTCCAGTAGCAGTAGTAAACAGAGGGGTGAAGAGCGAGGGATGTGTTCTAGACAGAGGGGTGAAGAGCGAGGGATGTGTTCTAGACAGAGGGGTGAAGAATGTGGGATGTGTTCTAGACAGAGGGGTGAAGAGCGAGGCATGTGTTCTAGACAGAGGGGTGAAGAATGTGGGATGTGTTCTAGACAGAGGGGTGAAGAGCGAGGGATGTGTTCTAGACAGAGGGGTGAAGAGTGAGGGATGTGTTCTAGACAGAGGGGTGAAGAATGTGGGATGTGTTCTAGACAGAGGAGTGAAGAGCGAGGGATGTGTTCTAGACAGAGGGGTGAAGAATGTGGGATGTGTTCTAGACAGAGGGGTGAAGAGCGAGGGATGTGTTCTAGACAGAGGAGTGAAGAGCGAGGGATGTGTTCTAGACAGAGGAGTGAAGAGCGAGGGATGTGTTCTAGACAGAGGAGTGAAGAGCGAGGGATGTGTTCTAGACAGAGGGATGAAGAGCGAGGGATGTGTTCTAGACATAGGGGTGAAGAGCGAAGGATGTGTTCTAGACATCAACAGTTCTATCTATGAGGAGATCCAACAGGAGATGAAGAGAGCCAAGGTTTCTCAGGCCATGTTTGCCAAGATGGCCGCGTCCAAGAGTCAGGTATACACAGACAGGCACACACAACACACACAAGCACGTGTACACACACACACTCACACAAACACTCACACAAGCACAAAGAAAAGAGAGTATGGTACTCACTGACTGAGGGATACCTATGGAAACAATGCTAATCTTGCACTGAAACAGAAGAAAACGTTTATTACAGACTGATATTAGTAAGTGTGTAACACACACACATTTCCGCAAGTTCATTTCGTATGTGATGTATGAATTTATGAAAACATCTTTACACAGAGCCAAGTTGGGCAGTAACCGGTTGTGTAGGAAATTATCAACTAGCAGCTGCTGTCTATGGAGAGCTCTGATCACCACATCAGACAGTTATTGTTCTATAAATCACCAGTGTACACACACCCGCTTGCATGAATACGCACACACCCATAAACACGCACATGTCACACACATGCGCACACACTTATACACAAACACACACACACACACTTGAACACACACCAAATGCGTGCCAACACACAGACACACTGGTGGTTCCATTGGGCTAGTTTTCCAGGCAGAACCATAAGCTTGTTATTGCCTTTTGTTTTTGGATCATTTCCCTCTGTAGAATGGAGTGATTTCTGTCTTTCTCTCTCTGCCTTTCTTTCACTCTCTTTCTAGCTTCCCGTCTTGCCTGTTTGGCAGGCAGCACCATGGAGCTCACGTTAGTGTAGGGCTGTTTGGCAGGCAGCACCATGGAGCTCACGTTAGTGTAGGGCTGTTTGGCAGGCAGCACCATGGAGCTCACGTTAGTGTAGGGCTGTTTGGCAGGCAGCACCATGTTGGAGCTCACATTAGTGTAGGGCTGTATGGCAGGCAGCACCATTTTGGAGCTCACATTAGTGTAGGGCTGTTTAGCAGGCAGCACCATGGAGCTCACATTAGTGTAATGCTGTTTGGCAGGCAGCACCATGGAGCTCACATTAGTGTAGGGCTGTTTGGCAGGCAGCACCATGTTGGAGCTCACATTAGTGTAGGGCTGTTTGGCAGGCAGCACCATGGACCTCACATTAGTGTAGGGCTGTTTGGTAGGCAACACCATGTTGGAGCTCACATTAGTGTAGGGCTGTTTGGCAGGCAGCACCATGGAGCTCACGTTAGTGTAGGGCTGTTTGGCAGGCAGCACCATGGACCTCACATTAGTGTAATGCTGTTTGGCAGGCAGCACCATGTTGGAGCTCACATTAGTGTAGGGCTGTTTGGCAGGCAGCACCATGGACCTCACATTAGTGTAGGGCTGTTTGGTAGGCAACACCATGTTGGAGCTCACATTAGTGTAGGGCTGTTTGGCAGGCAGCACCATGGAGCTCACGTTAGTGTAGGGCTGTTTGGCAGGCAGCACCATGGACCTCACATTAGTGTAATGCTGTTTGGCAGGCAGCACCATGTTGGAGCTCACATTAGTGTAGGGCTGTTTGGCAGGCAGCACCATGGAGCTCACGATAGTGTAGGGCTGTTTGGCAGGCAGCACCATGGAGCTCACGTTAGTGTAGGGCTGTTTGGCAGGCAGCACCATGGAGCTCACGTTAGTGTAGGGCTGTTTGGCAGGCAGCACCATGGAGCTCACGTTAGTGTAGGCCTGTTTGGCAGGCGGCACCATGGACCTCACATTAGTGTAGGGCTGTTTGGTAGGCAACACCATGTTGGAGCTCACATTAGTGTAGGGCTGTTTGGCAGGCAGCACCATGGAGCTCACGTTAGTGTAGGGCTGTTTGGCAGGCAGCACCATGGAGCTCACGTTAGTGTAGGGCTGTTTGGCAGGCAGCACCATGGAGCTCACGTTAGTGTAGGGCTGTTTGGCAGGCAGCACCATGGAGCTCACGTTAGTGTAGGGCTGTTTGGCAGGCAGCACCATGGAGCTCACGTTAGTGTAGGCCTGTTTGGCAGGCGGCACCATGGACCTCACATTAGTGTAGGGCTGTTTGGCAGGCAGCACCATGTTAGAGCTCTTTGTTGTATCTTCTCACTGCGTCCGCATGGCTTTGTGTGCTATTGCTGGGCTACGGCCAGGTGTTTGTGTGCCAAAGTAATTGTGTAGAGGACAAGAGCTTGGCACTGTCGCTACTTTCTCTCGCTGCCCCCTCCTCTCCCTCTCTGCCTCCTCCTCTCCCTCTCTGCCTCCTCCTCTCCCTCTCTGCCCCTCCTCTCCCTCTCTGCCTCCTCCCCTCCCTCTCTGCCTCCTCCTCTCCCTCGCTGTCTCCTCCTCTCCATCGCTGCCTCCTCCTCTCCCTCGCTGCCTCCTCCGCTCCCTCGCTGCCTCCTCCTCTCCCTCGCTGCCCCCTCCTCTCCCCTCGCTGCCTCCTCCGCTCCCTCGCTGCCTCCTCCTCTCCCTCTCTGCCTCCTCCTCTCCCTCGCTGCCCCCTCCTTTCCCTCGCTGCCTCCTCCTTTCCCTCTCTGCCTCCTCCTCTCCCTCTCTGCCTCCTCCACTCCCTCGCTGCCTCCTCCTCTCCCTCTCTGCCCCCTCCTCTCCCTCGCTGCCCCCTCCGCTCCCTCTCTGCCTCCTCCTCTCCCTCGCTTCCTCCTCCTCTCCCTCTCTGCCCCCTCCTCTCCCTCACTGCCCCCTCCGCTCCCTCTCTGCCTCCTCCTCTCCCTCTCTGCCTCCTCCTCTCCCTATCTGCCTCCTCCTCTCCCTCACTGCCCCCTCCTTCCTCTCTGCCCCCTCCGCTCCCTCGCTGCCTCCTCCTCTCCCTCGCTGCCTCCTCCTCTCCCTCTCTGCCTCCTCCTCTCCCTCGCTGCCCCCTCCTCTCCCTCGCTGCCTCCTCCGCTCCCTCGCTGCCTCCTCCTCTCCCTCTCTGCCTCCTCCTCTCCCTCGCTGCCCCCTCCTTTCCCTCGCTGCCTCCTCCTTTCCCTCTCTGCCTCCTCCTCTCCCTCTCTGCCTCCTCCACTCCCTCGCTGCCTCCTCCTCTCCCTCTCTGCCCCCTCCTCTCCCTCGCTGCACCCTCCGCTCCCTCTCTGCCTCCTCCTCTCCCTCGCTTCCTCCTCCTCTCCCTCTCTGCCCCCTCCTCTCCCTCACTGCCCCCTCCGCTCCCTCTCTGCCTCCTCCTCTCCCTCTCTGCCTCCTCCTCTCCCTATCTGCCTCCTCCTCTCCCTCACTGCCCCCTCCTTCCTCTCTGCCCCCTCCGCTCCCTCGCTGCCTCCTCCTCTCCCTCGCTGCCTCCTCCTCTCCCTCTCTGCCTCCTCCTCTCCCTCACTGCCTCCTCCTCTCCCTCTCTGCCCCCTCCTCTCCTCGCTGCCTCCTCCTTTCCCTCTCTGCCTCCTCCACTCCCTCTCTGCCTCCTCCAGTCCCTCGCTGCCTCCTCCTCTCCCTCTCTGCCTCCTCCTCTCCCTCTCTGCCTCCTCCTCTCCCTCGCTGCCTCCTCCCTCTCCCTCTCTGCCTCCTCCTCTCCCCTCTCTGCCCCCTCCTCTCCCTCGCTGCCTCCTCCTTTCCCTCTCTGCCTCCTCCACTCCCTCTCTGCCTCCTCCAGTCCCTCGCTGCCTCCTCCTCTCCCTCTCTGCCTCCTCCTCTCCCTCTCTACCTCCTCCTCTCCCTCGCTGCCCCCTCCTCTCCCTCGCTGCCCCCTCCTTTCCCTCGCTGCCTCCGCCTCTCCCTCTGCCTCCTCCTCTCCCTCTCTGCCTCCTCCTCTCCCTCGCTGCCTCCACCTCTCCCTCGCTGCCTCCTCCTCTCCCTCGCTGCCTCCTCCGCTCCCTCGCTGCCCCCTCCTCTGCCTCCTCTGCCTCCTCCTCTCCCTCTCTGCCTCCTACTCTCCCTCGCTGCCTCCTCCTCTCCCTCTCTGCCTCCTCCTCTCCCCTCTCTGCCTCCTCCACTCCCTCGCTGCCTCCTCCTCTCCCTCTCTGCCGGCTCCTCTCCCTCTCTGCCTCCTCCTCTCCCTCTCTGCCCCCTCCTCTCCCTCTCTGCCGCCTCCTCTCCCTCGCTGCCTCCTCTCCCTCTCTGCCTCCTCCTCTCCCTCACTGCCTCCTCCTCTCCCTCTCTGCCTCCTCCTCTCCCTCTCTGCCTCCTACTCTCCCTCTCTGCCTCCTACTCTCCCTCTCTGCCTCCTCCTCTCCCTCTCTGCCTCCTCCTCTCCCTCGCTGCCTCCTCCTCTCCCTCGCTGCCTCCTCCTCTCCCTCGCTGCCTCCTCCGCTCCCTCGCTGCCTCCTCCTCTCCCTCTCTGCCTCCTCCTCTCCCTCTCTGCCTCCTTCTCTGCCTCCTCCTCTCCCTCGCTGCCTCCTCCTCTCCCTCGCTGCCTCCTCCTCTCCCTCTCTGCCTCCTCCTCTCCCTCGCTGCCTCCTCCTCTCCCTCGCTGCCTCCTCCTCTCCCTCGCTGCCTCCTCCTCCCTCTCTGCCCCCTCCTCTCCCTCTCTGCCTCCTCCTCTCCCTCGCTGCCTCCTCTCCCTCTCTGCCTCCTCCTCTCCCTCACTGCCTCCTCCTCTCCCTCTCTGCCTCCTACTCTCCCTCTCTGCCTCCTACTCTCCCTCGCTGCCTCTTCCTCTCCCTCTCTGCCTCCTACTCTCCCTCTCTGCTTCCTACTCTCCCTCGCTGCCTCTTCCTCTCCCTCTCTGCCTCCTCCTCTCCCTCTCTGCCTCCTCCTCTCCCTCGCTGTCTCCGCCTCTCCCTCTCTGCCTCCTCCTCTCCCTCTCTGCCTCCTCTCCCTCTCTGCCTCCTCCTCTCCCTCTCTGCCCCCTCCGCTCCCTCGCTGCCTCCTCCTCTCCCTCGCTGCCTCCTCCTCTCCCTCTCTGCCTCCTCCTCTCCCTCTCTGCCTCCTCCTCTCCCTCACTGCCTCCTCCTCTCCCTCTCTGCCTCATCCTCTCCCTCTCTGCCTCCTACTCTCCCTCTCTGCCTCCTACTCTCCCTCGCTGCCTCTTCCTCTCCCTCTCTCCCTCCTCCTCTCCCTCTCTGCCTCCTCTCCCTCGCTGTCTCCGCCTCTCCCTCTCTGCCTCCTCCTCTCCCTCTCTGCCTACTCCTCTCCCTCTCTGCCTCCTCCTCTCCCTCTCTGCCTCCTCCTCTCCCTCTCTGCCTCCTCCTCTCCCCCTCTGCCTCCTCCTCTCCCCCTCTGCCTCCTCCTCTCCCTCTCTGCCTCCGCCTCTCCCTCTCTGCCTCCTCCTCTCCCTCTCTGCCTCCTCCTCTCCCTCTCTGCCGCCTCCTCTCCCTCTCTGCCTCCTCCTCTCCCTCTCTGCCTCCTCCTCTCCCTCGCTGTCTCCGCCTCTCCTCTCTGCCTCCTCCTCTCCTCTCTGCCTCCTCCTTTCCCTCTCTGCCTCCTCCTCTCCCCCTCTGCCCCCTCCTCTCCCTCGCTGCCTCCTCCGCTCCCTCGCTGCCGCCTCCTCTCCCTCTCTGCCTCCTCCTCTGCCTCCTCCTCTCCCTCTCTGCCTCCTCCTCTCCCTCTCTGCCTCCTCCACTCCCTCGCTGCCTCCTCCTCTCCCTCTCTGCCTGCTCCTCTCCCTCTCTGCCTCCTCCTCTGCCTCCTCCTCTCCCTCTCTGCCTCCTCCTCTCCCTCGCTGCCTCCTCTCCCTCTCTGCCTCCTCCTCTCCCTCGCTGCCTCCTCCTCTCCCTCGCTGCCTCCTCCTCTCCCTCTCTGCCTCCTCCTCTCCCTCGCTGCCTCCTCCTCTCCCTCTCTGCCTCCTCCACTCCCTCGCTGCCTCCTCCTCTCCCTCTCTGCCTGCTCCTCTCCCTCTCTGCCTCCTCCTCTGCCTCCTCCTCTCCCTCGCTGCCCCCTCCTCTCCCTCTCTGCCCTCTCCTCTCCTCACTGCCTCTTCCTCTCCCTCTCTGCCTCCTCCTCTCCTTCTCTGCCTCCTCCTCTCCCTCGCTGCCTCCTCCTCTCCCCTCGCTGCCTCCTCCTCTCCCTCTCTGCCTCCTCCTCTCCCTCTCTGCCTCCTCCTCTCCTTCTCTGCCTCCACCTCTCCCTCTCTGCCTCCTCCTCTCCCTCGCTGCCTCCTCCTCTCCCTCTCTGCCTCCTCCTCTCCCTCGCTGCCTCCTCCTCTCCCTCGCTGCCTCTTCCTCTGCCTCCTCCTCTCCCTCTCTGCCTCCTCCTCTCCCTCGCTGCCTCCTCCTCTCCCTCGCTGCCTCCTCCTCTCCCTCGCTGCCTCCTCCTCTCCCTCTCTGCCTCCTCCTCTCCCTCTCTGCCTCCTCCTCTCCCTCTCTGCCTCCTCCTCTCCCTCTCTGCCTCCTCCTCTCCTCTGTTGACTAGTCGTTTGAACTGTAGTTATTTTATATAAAACATCAATAACAATGTTGTTTTCTGGTCATAAAAACAGAAGCTGTGTTTCAGTATCTTTACAAAAGATAGTACATTTTAGTATCTTACTTGAATGGGTTCTGAGAAGGTTTGTATTTCTATTCTATGGGTTCTCTGACCGGGTTCTGATGTGGGTGTGTGTGTTCTGCAGGGCTGGCTGTGTGAGCTGCTGCGCTGGAAGGAGGATCCGTCCCCGGAGAACCGAACCCTGTGGGAGAACCTGTGTATGATCCGGCGCTTCCTGAGTCTGGCCCAGATGGAACGAGACGCCATCTATGAACAGGAGAGCAACACTCTGCAACAACACTGCACAGACAGACTCACACAGCTAGTCAACAACAACACACTGGTCAGTCTACTCTGGATAGCCTACATACACACATACACGCATGGCAGCACACACACAACACAAACACAATTCTACAGTGTAAATGTACATGCATATATACACACTCAAATGTGTATATCATCAGCTCCCATTGGTTTGTTTGTAACTTAACATCCATCTGTCTCCACCAGCTCCAACGCCACTCCCCATTGCAACAACAACACCATCAACGAACACTGACCACTCTGTCCCAGCTGCCCTTGCAGCCCCAGGCGGAGCCTCGCCTGCCGCCACGACAACCATCCACAGCATCACCGGCCGAGACTGAGGGGGGTAGGGGGCAACTGAGGACCTGGTGGGGAAGTAGTCAGGGTGATGGGAGGGAAGAGGATATTACTGGCAGGGGCTGTAGGGGTTGGAGCCAGGGCAGGGTTAGGGGTGTGTGTAACAATGACAAGGAAGGGGGAGAGGGACGGTGGGCGGGGGGCAGACAGACTAACGGCGAGGGCGATGGTGGGAGTGATGGCGAGGGGTTTCGGGTGTCCCGAGAGGCACATGGGATCCTGCAGAGCTTCATCCAGGACGTTGGTCTGAACCCAGACGAGGAGGCTGTCCACACACTGTCAGCCCAGCTGGGCCTGCCCAAACACACCATCCTCAGCTTCTTCCACAGCCAGCACCACAGCTACACTCACCAGAACCATAGACAGTACTACAGTGAGATCCAACACAACCAACATCCGAGCCAGGACCACAACCACAGAGAGAATCACAACCAACACCACACGGACCAGGACCAGCTCTTCTATAATGGTGCAGGCCCAACCCAGCCTAAGAGAACTACAGGGGAGGAGTGGACTGTAGATCTCACTGGACAAATGGGGGAGGGAGGGGAGGAGGACGCCATTTTGAAAGAGTTGGATGTGAGCAGTCAGACTACTGCCGTCGCCACCCTAGAGGAGGAGCAACATCATTCTGACCAATCTGAGACTGCCCAACCACATGACTCTGATGAATAACATGAGTCCATCCACTAGTTGTCCCCTTTAACCCAATGAGAAGGCATCAATTTGATAGACTCATCTAGCTCTGCAGAAAATAATATTAGCCTTTTCTGAAGAACTTTAGTAATGAATGATGTGGTGTTATAGGTGTTTCCCTTATTTGTAATGAAACATTTCAATTAAAGACTAACTGTGAAAATAAATGAAATGATGTAGTTATACATGTATGCAGAGTTAGTTTAAAGGCCCAGTGCAGTCAAAAACTAGATTTCCTGTGTTTTGGATATATTTCCTCACTGAGGTTGGAATAAAACAGTGAAATTGTGAAAAGTATGATAATGCCCTTTCAGTGTAAGAGCTGTTTGAACATTTTTGCCTGTTTTGGTGGGGTGGAGCTTTGGCCTGCCTGGTGACATCACCAGACGCTAAATTAGTTAATACACCAATAAGAAAGAGAGTTCCAAACCTCTCTGCCAATTAACAGCACATTTTCAGTTTTCCCGTCCTCACTCAGACCACTCCCAGACAGTCCTAGCAAAATATTTGCTTGAGAAATTGCTATTTGCTAAGAAGCTATTGTTGTTTCTTTTTGACCATTTTAACTAAAAACAACCACAGTAAGGTACTTAATTGTTACCTAGAAATTCTTTGACATTGAGATAAAAATGGCTGCATTGGACCTTTAACTGTTGAGGATCCAATTTGAAAGACATTATGCCAACAAATGCCTTGTTGTATGTGGCACTACCCATCTGTTCTATGCCAAGATCATCCTCTGGATTTAAAAGACATTGAAATGGGAATATTGATATTGATCCACTGTCAACAGCTGTATTATAGACACATGATACAGTATAGTGTTTTGGTTTCTTTCTCTTTTACAAAACTCTGACAACTATGCTTTCTTACATCGATCTGTCATAATGTCCACGTACTTGTCTCTCTGACTGACAGTAAAATGTAAAAGTCTCTTAAAGTCTTTGCTGATCAACATAGTTGAGGGACATCACTCAAATTTTGTACGCAAATTATTTCACTCTAGCAAATGTAGTGTAGGTCAATTGCCTAATTGTAGAAGAAAAGGCTAAATATGCAACGGGTGTGTGTGTGTGCATTAATTCGTTCCTGCTTTGTCATCTTCTGATTAACTACTATCTTTGAATCTGTTTTTGTTGAAAATAAAATGTATTATTTGTTGTAAGAGTTCATTCCATTGATGCATGAGTTATATTTGAAGTGGTCGTTTTATAAACAGCAATGCATTGGATGCAGAATGACATTAAAGCTGTGATTTACTATTTGTTTCATCACACATTAAACACTTATAAAATGAGCTGCTACTGATGAGTGTTTCTGTAATATGGGACAAATCTCCTGTCTCCATGCTGAACCACAAAGTTCCTGATCAGTCAACTTGACTTTTACCAGACAGACTAAGCTATGTAGATGGGCATGTTCTCACCTGCTCAGTTATTATTCCATTCAAAAGAAATGAACTACTGTAAAAAGTTGTTTTGATTAGAAGTCAATCTTGTCATTTCGCAATGAATGTAACATGGGGAAATGGTAAATAACATTTCACATATTAGTGACCTGTAAGATCCAAGGTCGTGGGGGGGTCAGTGTTAATGGCTTGAATGGCAGCTACAGCTTACTGTAATTACAAGCAAAAGTTTTCCAATACCATGGAATCATACAACTTCTTATCAGACATGATTGGAGGTATGTGTGTGTGTGTGTGTGGCACATTCGCAAGTCTTTATTCATATATAAAATCTGATTTATTTAATTCTCCATGTTGTCTATATTAAAGGGCACTTCATTGAATATAAAAGGCTTTAAAATCCAATATTGGTGCCGTTTCTACTTAAAATATCAAAGTGGACGGAAAAGGCACTCATATCTTGGAATTACCCATCTATCAATAGATTTGCTGATGCATTATAAAATAAGGTCAAAGTGTATATTTATGGGCATAGGTCAGTCTTAATTTGGATACAATAAATGTTCATTTGTTTTCAATAGTAAAACGTGTTTGGTAAATAACTCTGATTAACTGTGCATGTGGGTGTGTGTTTATGCGTCAAGTGTTTGTGTGCGTGACTGTACTGTATGTGAGCAGACACACACACACACACACACACACACACACACGTCCTTCCGTGTACCCACTGTGACTTCCAGGAAGATTAACTCACTTAAGCCCAGAAGTTTTCACAAAGTAATTTCTGAAGATATCATTTATTTTATGAGTTTAGTGGTTAATTTTAAGGTAAAAAAAACAACAACCTGTTTCTCATTTTAAGGTCAACCCTGGTACGTGGACTGAACTCTCATTTTAATATGGTGAAAGTATAGAACATAGAACATCTAATAGTAATATCATTCAATTGCCCCTCCCTGTTGCACCCAGCTTCCATTTCACCTGTCACAAGGGGATTTATGGCTGATTTACAGTGCATTCCGCCTTTTCTTATGTTACAGGCTTATTCTAAAATGGATTAGATTGTTTTTTTCTCATCAATCTACACACAATACCCATAAAGACAAAACAAAAACAGTTTTTTAGAATTGTTTCCAAATGTATTTAAAATAAAAACGGAAATATACATTTACATAAGTATTCAGATCCTTTAATCAGTACTTTGCTGAAGCACCGTTCGCAGAGATTACAGCCTTGAGTCTTCTTGCGTATGACCACAAGCTTGGGACAGTTGTATTTGGGGAGTTCCTCCCATTCTTTTCTGCAGATCCTCTCAAGCCTATCTTGGATGGGAAGCTTCGATGCACAGCTATTTTCAGGTCTCTCCAGAGATGTTTGATTGGGTTCAAGTCCGGGCTCTGGCTGGGCCACTCAAGGACATTCAGAGACTTGTCCCGAAGCCACTCCTGTGTTGTCTTGGCTGTGTACGTACTTAGGGTTTTTGTCCTGTTTGAAGGTGAACCTTCGCCCCAGTCTGAGGTCCTAAGTGCTCTGGAGCATGTTTTCATTCAGGATCTCTCTGTACTTTGCTCCCTTCATCTTTCCCTCGATCCTGATTAGTCTCCCAGTCCCTGCCGCTGAAAAACATCCCCACAGCTTGATGCTGCCACCACCATGCTTCACCGTAGGGATGGTGCCAAGTTTCCTCCAGACGTGACACTTGGCATTCTGGCAAAAGAGTTCAATCTTGGTTTCATCAGACCAGAGAATCTTATTTCTCATGGTCCGAGAGTCCTTTAGGTGCCTTTTGGCAAATTCCATGCAAGCTGTCATAGATCTTGCACTGAGGACAGGGCTCCGTCTGGCCACTCTACCATAAATGCCTGGTTCTGATTCTCCCATCTCCACAGAGAAACTCTGGAGCTCTGCCAGAGTGACCATCAGGTTCTTGGTCACCTCCCTGACCAAGGCCCTTCTTCCCCGATTGCTCAGTTTGGCCGGGTGGCCAGCTCTAGGAAGAGTCTTGGTGGTTCCAAACTTCTTCCATTTTGGAATGATGGAGGCCAATGTGTTCTTGGGGACCTTCAATGCTGCAGAAATGTTTTGGTGCCCTTCCACAGATTTGTGACTCGACACAATCCTCTCTCGGAGCTCTACAGACAATTCCTTCGACCTCATGTCTTGGTTTTTGCTCTGACATGCACTGTCAACTGTGGGACCTTATATAGACAGGTGTGTGCCTTTCCAAATCATGTCCAATCAATCAAATTGACCACGGGTGGACTCCAATCAAGTTGTAGAAACGTCTCAAGGATGATCAATGGAAACAAGATGCACTTGAGCTCAATTTCAAGTCTCATAGCAAAGGGTCTGACTACTTACACTATGCAGATAAGGTATTTCTGTTTTGAAGGTTAGAATGTTAGAAAACATTTCTAAAAATCTGTTTTCACTTTGTCATTATGGGTTATTGTGATGTCATTATGGGTTATTGTGATGTCATTATGGGTTATTGTGTGTAGATTGATGAGGATTTTTTATTTTTTTTAATCCATTTTAGAATAAGGCTGTAATGAAACAAAATGTGGAAAAGGTCAAGCAGTCTGAATACTTTCCGAATGCACTGTAAGATGAAATTGTCAACCCTGTTACTTTATTGGGCACTTAATTGGCACTTACTATAGTATTTTTTAAATTTAACCTCTTGAGATGGGATTTTTTTATTTATTAAGTTGAACATGCGTTCTTATGACAGAATGTTAAAAAGAGGTGAAATCAAAAATATTCTTCACCAATACACATCTTAAAAGGCACCGAATTGTTAGAACGACCTGCGATGCACAGTTAGAGTTATTTATCAGACATGTTTTACTATTGAAAACAAATTAAGATTTATAAATGTTGTACTAAACCGCATGTTAAATATTAGCAGCAGGTAATGTAAATGTTATAAAACTGTTATAAAACCAAGGTCAAAGTGTATGTTATGGGCAAATGAAGACCGATCTATGCCCATAAACATACACTTTGACCTTAGTTTAATAACAGTTTTACAACATTTACATTACCAAACCAGTACCTGCTACTGGTATTTAACATGTGGTTTAGTTTAATAACAGTTTTACAACATTTACATTACCAAACCAGTACCTGCTACTGGTATTTAACAAACAGTTTTACAACATTTACATTACCAAACCAGTACCTGCTACTGGTATTTAACATGTGGTTTAGTTTAATAACAGTTTTACAACATTTACATTACCAAACCAGTACCTGCTACTGGTATTTAACATGTGGTTTTGTTTAATAACAGTTTTACAACATTTACATTACCAAACCAGTACCTGCTACTGGTATTTAACATGTGGTTTAGTGCAACATGTATAAAAGGCAGTGGGACTGAGGAGTAGAAAAAGAAGACTTACTTAACTGTAGCCTACAGAAGAAAAACTATTCTTAACTTCCAGCATAGAATAATGATAGAGTGAGCAACTCTAACTCTGACTCTAGTGTTTCTGTGCCTGCTTGGAGCACAGGGTCTCACTAATGATACCATGGAGAAACAGCTCCTCACAGGAGAAGGACAGATAGAGGGAGAGAGGGAGTGGGGTGAGGGTCAGAGAAGAGGAGAGATAGTGAAAGCAGGGGGGGTGGGGTAAGAGAGAGGGAGAGACGGTGGGAGAGAGAAAGAGAGTGGGTGCCAGAGGATGAGGATGAATACCATTCAGGCTGAGGTGCAGGGGGTAGAGGAGGTGTCTGACTCCCCGTCACTGGAGGCCAGGCTGACAGCTGCTGAGGGTCTCTTAGAAGAGGAGAGAGTCCTGGTGTCTGAGCTGAGAGCTACACTAGAGAAGCAGAGCGCCATGCTGCAGAGGCTGAGCGTACAGAGAAGAGGTACAGTATTTTACCATACCAGTGATGTTCTATACTGTAGTTGTTCTTTTGTAAGAGGAGACTTTCATGAGGCTTGATTTCTCACAGCATGACAAAACGTTACTGTAATTTTAACTTGATATAATAAAAACAGATTTAAAAAAAAAATTCACCTTTATTTAACCAGGCAGGCAGGTTGAGAACAAGTTCTCATTTACAACTGCGACCTGGCCAAGATAAAGCAAAGCAATTCGACACATATAACAACACAGAGTTACACATGGAGTAAAACAAACATACAGTCAATAATACAGTAGAAAAATAAATCTATATACGATGTGAGAAAATGAGGTGAGATAAGGGAGGTAAAGGCAAAAAAAGGCCATGGTGGCGAAGTAAATACAATATAGCAAGTAAAACACTGCAATGGTAGATTTGCAGTGGAAGAATGTGCAAAGTAGAAATAAAAATAATGGGGTGCAAATGAGCAAAATAAATAAATACAGTAGGGGAAGAGGTAGTTGTTTGGGCTAAATTATAGATGGACTATGTACAGGTGCAGTAATCTGTGAGCTGCTCTGACAGCTGGTGCTTAAAGCTAGTGAGGGAGATAAGTGTTTCCAGTTTGAGAGATTTTTGTAGTTCGTTCCAGTCACTGGCAGCAGAGAACTGGAAGGAGAGGTGGCCAGAGATAGAATTGGTTTTTGGGGTGAACAGAGAGATATACCTGCTGGAGCGCGTGCTACAGGTGACCAGCGAGCTGGGATAAGCGGGGACTTTACCTAGCAGGGTCTTGTAGATGACCTGGAGCCAGTGGGTTTGGCGACGAGTAAGAAGCGAGGGCCAGCCAACGAGAGCGTACAGGTCACAGTGGTGGGTAGTATATGGGGCTTTGGTGACAAAACGGATGGCACTGTGATAGATTGCATCCAATTTATTGAGTAGGGTATTGGAGGCTATTTTGTAAATGACATCGCCGAAGTCGAGGATCGGTAGGATGGTCAGTTTTACGAGGGTATGTTTGGCAGCATGAGTGAAGGATGCTTTGTTGCGAAATAGGAAGCCAATTCTAGATTTAACTTTGGATTGGAGATGTTTGACGTGAGTCGGGAAGGAGAGTTTACAGTCTAACCAGACACCTAGGTATTTATAGTTGTCCACATATTCTAAGTCAGAACCGTCCAGAGTAGTGATGCTGGACGGGCGGGCAGGTGCAGGCAGCGATCGGTTGAAGAGCATGCATTTAGTTTTACTTGTATTTAAGAGCAGTTGGAGGCCACGGAAGGAAAGTTGTATGGCACTGAAGCTCGTCTGGAGGGTTGTTAACACAGTGTCCAAAGAAGGGCCAGAAGTATACAGAATGGTGTCGTCTCTGTAGAGGTGGATCAGAGACTTACCAGCAGCAAGAGCGACATCATTGATGTTTAGAGAGAAGAGAGTCGGCCCAAGATTTGAACCCTGTGGCACCCCCATAGAGACTACCAGAGGCCCGGACAACAGGCCCTCCGATTTGACACACTGGACTCTATTAGAGAAGTAGTTGGTGAACCAGGCGAGGCAATCATTTGAGAAACTAAGGCTATCGAGTCTGCCGATGAGGATGTGGTGATTGACAGAGTCGAAAGCCTTGGCCAGGTCAATGAATACGGCTGCACAGTATTGTTTCTTATCGATGGCGGTTAAGATATCGTTTAGGACCTTGAGCATGGCTGAGATACACCCATGACCAGCTCTGAAACCAGATTGCATAGCGGAGAAGGTGCGGTGGGATTCAAAATTGTCGGTAATTTGTTTGCTGATTTGGCTTTCGAAGACCTTAGAAAGGCAGGGTAGAATAGATATAGGTCTGTAGCAGTTTGGGTAAAGAGTGTCCCCCCCTTTGAAGAGGGGGATGATCGCAGCTGCTTTCCAATCTTTGGGAATCTCAGACGACACAAAAGAGAGGTTGAACAGGCTAGTAATAGGGGTTGCAACAATTTCGGCAGATCATTTTAGAAAGAAAGGGTCCAGATTGTCTAGCCCAACTGATTTGTAGAGGTCCAGATTTTGAAGCTCTTTCAGAACATCAGCTGACTGGATTTGGGAGAAGGAGAAATGGGGAAGGCTTGGCCGGGGTAGGGTTAGCCAGGTGGAAAGCATGGCCAGGCGTAGAAAAATGCTTATTGAAATTCTCAATTATAGTGGATTTATCGGTGGTGACAGTGTTTCCTATCCTCAGTGCAGTGGGCAGCTGGGAGGTGGTGTTCTTATTCTCCATGGACTTTACAGTGTCCCAGAACTTTTTTGAGTTTGTGTTGCAGGAAGCAAATTTCTGCTTGAAAAAGCTAGCATTGGCTTTTCTAACTGCTTGTGTATATTAGTTTCTAACTTCCCTGAAAAGTTGCATATCACGGGGGCTGTTCGATGCTAATGTAGAACGAAATAGGATGTTTTTGTGTTGGTTAAGGGCAGTCAGGTCTGGAGACAACCAAGGGCTTTATCTGTTCCTGGTTCTAAATGTCTTTAATGGGGCATGCTCCTTTAAGATGGTGAGGAAGGCATTTTAAAAAATGAGGGTGAGGATGCATGGTCGGTAGCGTCCCACCTGCCCATAAGAAGTTTTAAGATGGCGAGGAAGGCACTTTTAAAGAATGACCAGGCATCCTTACTGACAGGATGAGGTCAATATCCTTCCAGGATACCCGGGCCAGGTCGATTAGAAAGGCCTGCTCGCTGAAGTGTTTCAGGGAGCGTTTGACAGTAATGAGTGGAGGTCGTTTGACCGCTGACCCATTACGGATGCAGGCAATGATGCAGTGATCGCTGAGATCTTGGTTGAAGACAGCAGAGGTGTATTTAGAGGGCAAGTTGGTTAGGATGATATCTATGAGGGTGCCCGTGTTTACGGCTTTGGGGTGGTACCTGGTAGGTTCATTGATCATTTGTGTGAGATTGAGGGTATCAAGTTTAGATTGTAGGATGGCTGGGCTGTTAAGCATGTTCCAGTTTAGGTCACCTAGCAGCACGAGCTCTGAAGATAGATGGGGGGCAATCAGTTCACATATGGTGTCCAGAGCACAGCTGGGGGCAGAGGGTGGTCTATAGCAGGCGGGAACGGTGAGAGACTTGTTTTTAGATAGTTGTATTTGTAAAAGTAGAAGTTCAAATTGTTTGGGTACAGACCTGGATAGTAGGACAGAACTCTGCAGGCTATCTCTGCAGTAGATTGCAACACCGCCCCCTTTGGCCGTTCTATCTTGTCTGAAAATGTTGTAGTTAGGGATGGAGATTTCAGAGTTTTTGGTGATCTTCCTAAGCCGGGATTCAGACACGGCTAGGACATCCGGGTTGGCAGAGTGTGCTAAAGCAGTGAACAAAACAAACTTAGGGAGGAGGCTTCTAATGTTAACATGCATGAAAGCAAGGCTATTACGGTTACAGAAGTCATCAAAAGAGAGCGCCTGGGAAATAGGAGTGGAGCTAGGCACTGCAGGGCCTGGATTCACCTCTACATCACCAGAGGAACCGAGGAGGAGTAGGATAAGGGTACGGCTAAAAGCTATGAGAATTGGTCACCTAGGACGGCCGGAACAGAGAGTAAAAGGAGGTTTCTGGGGGCGATAAAATAGCTTCAAGGTATAATGTACAGACAAAGGTATGGTAGAATGTGAATACAGTGGAGGTAAACCTAGGCATTGAGTGATGATGAGAGCGATATTGTCTCTAGAAACATCATTGAAACCAGGTGATGTCATCGCATGTGTGGGTGGTGGAACTGAGAGTTTGGATAAGGTATAATGAGCAGGACTAGAGGCTCTAGTGAAATAAGCCAATAAACACTAACCAGAACAGCAATAGACAAGGCATATTGACATTAAGGAGAGGCATGCTTAGCCGAGTGATCATAAGGGTCCAGTGAGTAGTGATTAATTAGGTAACATTGATAAATAAGATGTTTTGTCAATTTTCATAAGTATACTTATGTGGGAAAAGTTACTCGGGCCCCAGAGAGGGGAGAGGTCAGGTTTGTCTTCATATGTGAACGTATCTTTTAAACCATGTGAAGGGATGGCTCCACAATGTCTGTGTGCTTGTCACTCCCTACTTTTCCCATTTGGGGAAGAGTATGGCAGTGTCTGGAACCATTGTATGTCCCCTCTGATGTTGACCTAGTATATGACCTAAGAGGCTCACTGTCTCGTTGGGGTTGTCTTTGAGATGGGAGTATCTAGAATTGACAATTGATATATGCCATTGGATGAGGTAATGGTTTTTGTGTGTATGTGTAGCGAGCATGCGAGCATGCGTTGGTGGGTGGGTGTGTGTGTGTGTGTGTGTGTTTGTGTTGATGCATCTGAAGTACGATAATCTACTGTACGTGCTCTGGTTGTAATACACCCTCTCTCTTGGTTCAGGATTATTCACAGCACCAGTGAGAGGAGTATACTTCTTCACTTTCTACAGCCATGCAGGGGGTGAATGGAGAATAGTGTGTGCCTTCTTCAAAAATGGACAAAGAGTGGTCACTGCTATGGATAATTTCAGTAGAGCGGACATTGCTGACACAGTGGCGAATGGAGCTACCTTTCAGCTGAACAGGGGAGATCATGTGTACATGCGTCTTGCGGCCAACACACACATCTTTGACGATTCACAACGCAAAAGTACATTTAGTGGCTTCCTGCTTTTCACTGTGTGAGTCCCTTATGATTCAAGATAATTTGGTCACGATAATGTCACCTATATAAAAATGTCTGTATTTCAATCTTATTTTGTATGCATGTCATTTGTATGTGTTGTATTATATGTAATATCTCTTACTGATTTGTCCTTTGTTTGTATGTTCTACCTCTTTTTGGTCACTAAAAAGTCCAGCCACACAGGTTCAGTTTCATAGAGTGGAGGCTGCTGAGGGGAAGACGGCTCATAATAATGTCTGGAACGGAACAAATGGAATGGCGTCAAACACAAAGAACCATGTATTTGGTACCATTCCACCGACTCCGCTCCAGCCATTAACACGAGCCCGTCCTCCCCAATTAAGGTGCCACCAACCTCCTGTGGTCTCATCAAATGTTGTTCTGTGTTTAACTCCTACTGTATATCCACCCCTCACAGACACACATGTTCTGGGGTACAAGATAACTTGTTGGTTTGATGAGCAGGTAATGTAAAGAACAAGAAGGCTCACTGTTAAAGCTCCCAATTCACTGATTTATCCACGTTTCCATCCCAAACAGATCTTCGTCAGGTCAAACAAACAAACTGAGTGTTCACATCCCAAAATATACACGTCACCTCACATGACTATTGCAGACATGACACATTAGTAGATGGTGACCAGAAACGTTGTAATTTGGTATCACTGTTAGCTCTAGTGTCAGGAGTAATTTAACCATAAACTGTTGTAAATGATGAAGACAGGTTATAAACACAAGTCATAAACACCATTCAAAGGAGATTAAATCCTTCAGAGAAGCTATTTTTATATTTTTAAAAGCACCTCCACACAGTAACTGGCGATGCATACGAAGTGAAATCATCTTAATTATTCTTTATTGTTGTTCAAGGCGAGGACTTTTTAATCAACTGCCCATTTTCTCTCTTTAGATTATTTTTAGTTTATAAAAATTTAAAAAATCTCTCAAGACAAAAAAAATTATTGTTTTCAAAGATAATTTCTCACATATTAATGCGGGAACAGGATTTATGCATTGTGCGCAGAGAGACTATGAGACAAACTGCCTCTAATTCCTTAATTTATACTCTGCTGTAGAAGAGATAAGTAGAACACGGGCACATGACAGTTCATAGATCAAAAGGCTTTCATTAGTCACACATTAGCATACAGTTGACTTAATATATATATACAGTGGGGAGAACAAGTATTTGATACACTGCCGATTTTGCACGTTTTCCTACTTACAAAGTATGTAGAGGTCTGTAATTTCTAACATAGGTACACTTGCATGGAGCCCCAGACCGAGGGTGACTGACCGTCATCTTGAACTTCTTCCATTTTCTAATAATTGCGCCAACAGTTGTTGCCTTCTCACCAAGCTGCTTTCCTATTGTCCTGTTGCCCATCCCAGCCTTGTGCAAGTCTGTTTGATTGAGTGTGTGGACAGGTGTCTTTTCTACAGGTATCGGGTTCAAACAGGTGCAGTTAATACAGGTAATGAGTGGAGAACGGGAGGGCTTCTTAAAGAAAAACTAACAGGTCTGTGAGAGCCGGAATTCTTACTGGTTGGTAGGTGATTAAATACTTATGTCATGCAATAAAATGC
This sequence comes from Oncorhynchus nerka, assembly GCF_034236695.1. Lineage (NCBI taxonomy): Eukaryota > Metazoa > Chordata > Actinopteri > Salmoniformes > Salmonidae > Oncorhynchus > Oncorhynchus nerka. The sequence continues at coordinate 82,422,400 of NC_088399.1, read as the reverse complement.
AAATGAATTACTTAAAAATCATACAATGTGATTTTCTAGATTTTTGTTTTAGATTCCGTCTCTCACAGTTGAAGTGTACCTATGATAGAAATTACAGACCTCTACATGCTTTGTAAGTAGGAAAACCTGCAAAATCGTCAGTGTGTCAAATACTTGCTCTCCCCACTGTATATCTAATAACGTATTCGTAGTCAAGTTAATTTCTCTGAGGACGTTAAAAGCTCACTTCAAGTTCAAGATTAAAATGTATTTGTCCCAGAGGGCAATTGGTTTTGCAGCAAAAATAACATTGAACATATACAATCTATATGGATCACAATGACACACCGTTATAGTGAATACAATGAGCTAGTTGATCAAGTCATAGGTCTGACAGCCATCAATACAAATATATACAGTAGGCCTACTAGTGATCAACATTAGCAGCAGCACAAATGTATAGTAAGACAAAGTTGCCGAATAAGTAAAGTGCTCTGTGCATTCTTAGTTAAGATTTCCCTTCACTGGAACTAAGGGGCCTAACCCAAACCCTGAAAAACAGCCCCAGACCATTATTCCTCCACCACCAAACTTTACAGTTGGCACTATGCATTGTTATAGGTAGCATTCTCGTGGCATTTGTCAAACCCAGATTAGTCCGTCGGGCTGTCAGCCGGTGAAGCATGATTCATCACTCCAGAGAAATCAAATCAAATCAAATTTATTTATATAGCCCTTCGTACATCAGCTGATATCTCAAAGTGCTGTACAGAAACCCAGCCTAAAACCCCAAACAGCAAGCAATGCAGGTGTAGAAGCACGGTGGTGTAGAAGGTGTAGAACGCGTACGCGTCCACTGCTCCACAGAGTCCAATGGCGGCAAGCTTTACACCACTCCAGCCGATGCTTGGGACTGCGCATGGGGATCTTAGGCTTGTGTGTGGCTACTTGGCCATGGAAACCCATTTCATGAAGCTCCCGGCGAACAGTTACTGTGCTGACGTTGCTTCCAGAGGCAGTTTGGAACTCGGTAGTGAGTGTTGCAACCAAAACCGCAATTTTTACACGCTATGTGCTTCAGCATTCGGCTGTTCGGTTCTGTGAGCTTGTGTGGCCTCCCACTTCTTAGACGTTTCCACTTCACAATAACAGCACTTACAGTTGACCTTGGCAGCTCTTACAGGGCAACAATTTGATGAACTGACTTGTTGGAAAGGTGGCATCCTATGACGGTGGCACGTTGAAAGTCACTGAGCTCTTCAGTAAGGCCATTCTACTGCCAATGTTTGTCTATGGAGATTGCATGGCTGTATGCTCGGTTTCATACACCGATCAGCAACGTGTTTGGCTGAAATAGCCAAATCCACTAATTTGAAGGGAAGTCCATATACTTTTGTTTATATAGTGTAGCTGGGAAGGGGTAACGATACTTCCTGAGTGATTTACCACAATGTACTTTCCCACCGTGCCTGAATACTTTGATAGATCAGACCAGATAGATAAGAAGTGTTGAGTTGATGGATGATTTCAACAGATAAACACGTTTTCCCATCATGCACATTTAACTATTTCAATGAATGTTCAACCAACCTGTAACTCTCCGACACAGGGCATTGATAGAAACAGGTGTTTTATTGAAGAGAGGTGGCATGCACAGTTTAGCGGCTTTATCTTGTTCTAATGTGTATTGTGTAACAATGCAACAACAACAAAAAGTTGATCTGTCTGAGTGAATCTGTGTCTTGTCAGACATAGGCTATGGCCTCTCAGTTCTCTCTCTCTCTCTCTCAGTGCTCTCTCTCTCTCTCTGTGTATGTCTGCTCAATGATGTTGCCCATTGCTACTCTTCATCAGATTGCGAAGAGTTCAAGCCCCATTTGCTCTGAATGGCTTTTAGCGTAATTCAATAAAGATTTGTGGCATTCTGTCATCTGCTAGCATGACGACGTCTCTGCCGGGGCCAGTCAGGGGCCGTGGAATCCTCGTCATCGGTAATATTAGCGATGATAATGGTGTTTCTGAAAATGCAGCACATCTGAGTATTATGATGATGATGACGATGGTAATGATGATGATGATTAGACATTATTGTTGTTTCGTTACTCTGCCACTCTTCCCCGCCACCCATATCAACATCCTTCTACATTACTCTTTAAAGGTCCAATGCATCTGTTTTTATCTCAATATCACATCATTTCTGGTTAACGACTAAGTACCTTACTGTGATTGTTTTAAATTTAAGAGCACTTTCTCAAGCAATAATTTTTCGAGGACTTTCTGGGAGTGGTCTGACTGGGGAGCGGGTAAATGAAAATTTGATGTTATTAACACAGAGGTTTGGAACTCTCTTTCTTAATATTGGTCTGTTAACTAATTTACTGCATGGTGATGTCACCATGGAAGGCCAAAACTCCATCCCACTTAAACAGGCTGAAACTTAATATTTGGTATAGAAACCTACAGAGATCATACATTTCCTGTCGTTCTTGACCAGGTTTGCACACACTGCAGCAGGGATTTTGGCCCACTCCTCCATACAGACCTTCTCCAGAACCTTCAGGTTTCGGGGCTGTCGCTGGGCAATACGGACTTTCAGCTCCCTACAAAGATTTTCTATTGGGTTCAGGTCTGGAGACTGGCTAGGCCACTCCAGGACCTTGAGATGCTTCTTATGGAGCTACTCCTTAGTTGCCCTGGCTGTGTGTTTCGGGTCGTTGTCATGCTGGAAGACCCAGCCACGACCCATTCTCAATGCTCTTACTAAGGGAAGGAGGTTGTTGGCCAAGATCTCGCGATACATGGCCCCATCCATCCTCCCCTCAATACGGTGCAGTCGTCCTGTCCCCTTTGCAGAAAAGCATCCCCAAAGAATGATGTTTCCACCTCCACGCTTCACGGTTGGGATGGTGTTCTTGGGGTTGTACTCATCCTTCTTCTTCCTCCAAACACGGCGAGTGGAGTTTAGACCAAAAAGCTCTATTTTTGTCTCGTCAGACCACATGACCTTCTCCCATTCCTCCTCTGGATCATCCAGATGGTCATTGGCAAACTTCAGACGGGCCTGGACATGCGCTGGCTTGAGCAGGAGTTCAAACAGGTGCAGTTAATACAGGTAATGAGTGGAGAACAGGAGGGCTTCTTATAGAAAAACGAACAGGTCTGTGAGAGCCGGAATTCTTACTGGTTGGTAGGTGATCAAATACTTATGTCATGCAATAAAATGCAAATTAATTACTTAAAAATGATACAATGTGATTTTCTGGATTTTTGTTTTAGATTCCGTCTCTCACAGTTGAAGTGTACCTATGATAAAAAATTACAGACCTCTACACGCTTTGTAAGTAGGAAAACCTGTAAAATCGGCAGTGTATCAAATACTTGTTCTCCCCACTGTATATTTTCTTAGTGACTTCTCCAACAATTATCATCAATTGTCTCTAATTATCTCGTTAACTTTATCTTAATCAGCACTAATGAGTTTGATTGTTCTGAGAACCGCCTCGCTGCTCTTAATAATCAGTGTCTGCTTCTCTATCAGTGTTTCAGGTGCTCACCAGAACCCTACAAGGCTCTTAGCGACGTAGATGTATGTATACTTTACCTACCAACAGTATATATAGGTCATAACTCAGTTATTACCCAATAATACTATAAATTGTGCCTTCCTGTATTATACTTATGCTAAAATCTTTATTCTATTCTATTGCCATTTACTTGATGTTCGTATTCTTATTTTAGTGCTATTTCTTATTGTTGTTGCATTGTTGAGAAGGAACCTGCAAGTAGGCATTTCGTTTGATGATATACAGTATAAGGGAACTAACAAGACTGCCCCGGTAGAGCTCCTAATCGACAGGTGTACTTGGTGCATTGAGTTGGGTGGAAGCTCTCCAGCACTCTAATAATAAACAATGATTAATTTAAGATTGACTTTGAGTGTCCCGTGGTAAGATTTTAGATAACAGTGGCAGCATCATGCTGTGGGGATGTTTTTCAGTGGCAGGGACTGGGAGACTAGTCAGGATTGACAGAAAAATGAATGGAGCAAAGTACAGAGAGGTCCTTGATTAAAACCTGCTCCAGAGCACTCGGGACCTGGGGCAAAGGTTCATCTTCCAACAGGGCAGTGACGCTAAGCACACAGCCAAGACAACGCAGGAGTGGCTTCAGGAAAAGTCTCTGAATGTGCTTGAGTGGCCCAGCCAGAGCCCGGACGTGAACCCATCTCTGGAGAGACCTGAAAATAGCTGTGCATTGACGCTCCCTATCTAAACTGACCGAGCGTGAGAGGATCTGCAGAGAAGAATGGGAGAAACTCCCCAAATACAGGTGTTCCAAGCTTGTAGCTTCAACAAGTAAAGGGTCTGAATACTTAAAAAAAATGTTTTTTCTACATTTGCAAACATTTCTAAAAACCTTGCTTTGTCATTATGGGGTATTGTGTGTAGATTGATGAGGAAAACACTATTTTGGAATAAAGCTAATATAGCAAAATGTGGAAAAAGTCAAGGGGTCTGAATACTTCCTGAATGAGCTGTATATCATGCATATCCTGTGCATACAACTAATACACAAATAGTTTTTCTCAATCCACTTGTCTGTCTGTTCTCTGTATGTCTCTATCGCTCTCAACCTTAGCCTCCCTCAGTCTCTTGTCTCCTCTCTTTATCTCTTACCTCTTTCTCTACTTCAATAAACCTATGTCTAATGCTCTAATCCATCTACTTCTTCTCTCTCTTTGCCATTACTTCCCTTCTCCTCACTCATTATGAGAGGAAGTCCCGTGTAGCTCAGTTGGTATAGCATGGCGCTTGCAATGCCAAGGTTGTGGGCTTGATTCCCCTGGGGGACCAGTATGAAAGAAAATGTCTATTTATTTTATTTTTATTTTTTATTTAACCTTTATTTAACCAGGTAGGCTAGTTGAGAACAAGTTCTCATTTACAACTGTGACCTGGCCAAGATAAAGCATAGCAGTGTGAGCAGACAACAACAGAGTTACACATGGAGTAAACAATAAACAAGTCAATAACACAGTAAAAAAATATATATATACTGTATGCACTAAATATATATACATGCACTCACTAAAAAATATATCTATATTTGACCTTTATTTAACTAGGCAAGTCAGTTAAGAACAAAATCTTATTTTTATTGACGGCCTAGGAACAGTGGGTTAACTGTCTTGTTCAGGAGCAGAACGACAGGCTGAATGACCTTGTCAGCTCGGGGATTCGATCTTGCAACCTTTCAGTTACTAGTCCAAAGCACTAACCACTAGGCTACCTGCCACCCCTGTTGACTGAAATGACTGAAATGTAAATGTGCTAAGGGGAAGGAAGAGAGGTAGAAGTGACCTTGAGGGAAATAGGCCTACATCCATCCGATCTAATCTACAGAGGAACATTCAGTGAATCTCCACAGAGCACCAGCAGCGAGGATTTGTTGCTTAAACACACTATTCAGATACTTGATACCAGTAGGCCTATGTCTAGCAACAGAAGTGAGGAAATGTAGGCCTGTTCATCCAAAGATTATGTGAATCTCTTAAAAGGTAATAAAACTGTGTTTTATTGTGTTTTTTTCACATGGTTTGTAACTTATTTTGTATATAATGTTGCTACTTCTGTCTCTTATGACCAAAAAGAGCTTCTGGTTATAAGAACAACAATTACTCACCTCGAACTGGACAAATATTTTTTCTTTAATGAGTCCGATGCAAGGAATATAGTGCTTCTCCGAACCAGGCACATATCACCGTCATTCGTGTGAAGAAAATACGTAAACATGGGACTGAGATCGGGATGCCTTGTGAGAATTCGTTGCTGTCTTGTCTTTTACATGTCTGGTAATATGCATGTTTGTCTGGATTTTTTTGTTGTTATTCTGTCTCTCACTGTTCAAATAAACCTACCATTAAAATTATAGACGGATCATTTCTTTGTCAGTGGGCAAATGTACAAAATCAGCAGGGGATCAAATACTTTTTTCCCTCACTGTATGATTCGGGAGACAGACGCAGGAATGCGTAATAGTTTTTTTTTATTAAACCCCAAATTACGGTGTGCCGTGTAAAGTCATGGGGATGAAGACCAAACAAACACGTAACAAACCCAAACAAAAGAGCGAGGAGTACCTCTAATAAATAACACTAGTGCACAATGATTTTCCCACGGGACGAGACCCGTAATCATCTGCGCAATCCACAAGGGCACAAAATCCCAAAACACACAGCACAGGTACCCACACGCACCAACAGACATTGTAACAATAATGGACAGCAACATGGTGAACAAAGGGCACATATATAAATATACAATCAGTGGGAGTAGGGGCCAGGTGTGCGCAATGAAAGTTCCAGAGGGATCCGTGAACCTATTTATGGAAAACTCACATTGATGAACTCTTTGGTCCTATCACAGTTTAGTTACTTACTAATGGCACTGCCTACTCTAGATTACTCGTTTTTTAAATCATATAAGCAAAAAATAGTTCATTTTATTTGGGATGCTAAGCCAGACAAAATGAAACGTGCTTATTTATCAAATAAAATAAAATGTTATTTGTCACATGGTTAGCAGATGTTAATGCGAGTGTAGCGAAATGCTTGTGCTTCTAGTTCCGACAATGCAGTAATAACCAACGAGTAATCTAGCTAATAATTCCAAAACTACTACCTTATACACACTAGTGTAAAGGTATAAAGAATATGTACATAAAGATATATGAATGAGTGATGGTACAGAGCGGCATAGGCAAGATGCAGTAGATGGTATCGAGTACAGTATATACATATGAGATGAGTATGTAAACAAAGAGGCATAGTTTAAAGTGGCTAGTGATACATGTATTACATAAAGATGCAGTAGATGATATAGAGTACAGTATATACGTATACATATGAGATAAATAATGTAGGGATGTAAACATTATATTAAGTAGCATTGTTTAAAGTGGCTAGTGATGTATTTTACATCAATTCCCATCAATTCCCATTATTAAAGTGGCTGGAGTTGAGTCAGTGTGTTGGCTGCAGCCACTCAATGTTAGTGGTGGCTGTTTAACAGTCTGATGGCCTTGAGATAGAAGCTGTTTTTCAGTCTCTCGGTCCCAGCTTTGGATGCACCTGTACTGACCTCGCCTTCTGGATGATAGTGGGGTGAACAGGCAGTGGCTCGGGTGGTTGTTGTCCTTGATGATCTTTATGGTCTTCCTGTGACATCGGGTGGTGTAGGTGTCCTGGAGGGCAGGTAGTTTGCCCCCGGTGATGCATTGTGCAGACCTCACTACCCTCTGGAGAGCCTTACGGTTGTGGGCGGAGCAGTTGCCGTACCAGGCGGTGATACAGCCCGACAGGATGCTCTCGATTGTGCATCTGTAGAAGTTTGTGAGTGCTTTTGGTGACAAGCCGAATTTCTTCAGCCTCCTGAGGTTGAAGAGGCGCTGCTGCGCCTTCTTCACGATGCTGTCTGTGTGGGTGGACCAATTCAGTTTGTCTGTGATGTGTACGCCGAGGAACTTAAAACTTACTACCCTCTCCACTACTGTCCCATCGATGTGGATAGGGGGGTGTTCCCTCTGCTGTTTCCTGAAGTCCACAATCATCTCCTTAGTTTTGTTGACGTTGAGTGTGAGGTTTTTCCTGACACCACACTCCGAGGGCCCTCACCTCCTCCCTGTAGGCCGTCTCGTCGTTGTTGGTAATCAAGCCTACCACTGTTGTGGCGTCCGCAAACTTGATGATAGAGTTGGAGGCGTGCGTGGCCACGCAGTCGTGGGTGAACAGGGAGTACAGGAGAGGGCTCAGAACGCACCCTTGTGGGGCCCCAGTGTTGAGGATCAGAGGGGTGAGATGTTGTTACCTACCCTCACCACCTGGGTGCGGCCCGTCAGGAAGTCCAGTACCCAGTTGCACAGGGCGGGGTCGAGACCCAGGGTCTCGAGCTTGATGACGAGTTTGGAGGGTACTATGGTGTTAAATGCTGAGCTGTAGCTTCGCACGTGCTTATTTATATAATGAATATGAGTTTGGGTGGCTAAAATTATTAAATATTAAAGCTTTAAACCTCTCACTAAAAGCTTCACTCACACATAAATTATACTTAAACCCAAACTGGTTCCCCAGTAGATTATTAAGAAAGGCTCATTGTTAGTTCAAAAACGTCTAATTTCCGACTAACTGAAAAATAAATTTTGTTTAAAGTATCGCCCTTTCTTAAACAAGCCATACAAAGCTGGTTACAATTTCAGTTTTATCCTCCAGAAAAGATAGAACAAATATTACAACAAATGTTATGGTTAAATTCAAATTTACTGATTAACAAAAAAAACATTCTTTATGGAAAACATGTATAAAAATGGTATTATATTTGTTAATGTTTCTTGTTCTGTATTATGTTCTGATAATTTTATTAAAACACTCACTCCCTGAAGTTCCTTCCTGACTCTCAGCGCATATCGTTGCACATATTTAAAATAGTCCATCTCCATGAAGTGCTTTGAAAGGCAGGTCATGGCTCACATCAACACCCACTCCAATTCGCATACCGCCCCAACAGATCCACAACTGAAGCCATCTCAATCGCACTCCACAGTACCCTTTCCCTACACAGTACTCTTTACTCTTTCCTACCCTCACACATTGACTCGGTACCGATACCCCCTGTATAGGTCCTCGGTATTGCTTTTATTATGTTATTTTTTATTTAAATGTTTACTTTAGTTCATTTAGTAAATATTTTCTTAACTCTATTTGTTGAATTGCATTGTTGGTTAAGGGCTTCTAAGTAAGCATTTCACGGTAAGGTCTACCTGTTGTATTCGGCGGATGTGACAAATACAATTTGACTTGATTTGATATCCATACCTGGGTGCTTTTCCAAAATGAAGGCCTCAAGTTGTCACGCATCCCAAGATAACTGTCTGTTTCCGATTATTTAAAGATCTTTCTACTGAGTAGATAAATCTGGTTAAAGGCCAAGCCTACTCCCACAATTCAAGTTACCATTACAATGTGCACGTAGTTAGCCTAATGAGATCGCTATTTCCATATTGCAAAATGTTTAGGACTTACCTGTATATCCTCGTAATTGAAAAGGTCAAATGTTTGTTCCTCTCGGAGCTGTGTTCAGAAGTGCCAATTATCCTGTGGTGTTGGGTAATGCCCATATTGCAAATCCCAAGGAGCAGAGTAATGAATACCCTACCTCTGGAGTACTTCTGCTTAATGCAGGATTCTACACTGAGGGTTCAACTAAATATTAGAAAGGTGTTCTTAATTAATGTTGTGTAGACTCAGTAATGACAAAGCAATGACAGGTTTTTAGAAATGTTTGCAAATTTATATAACAAATAAACACAGAAATATCACATTTACATTTGTATTCAGACCCTTTACTCCGTGCTTTGTTGAAGCACCTTTGGCAGCACATCTATTTTCAGGTCTCTCCAGAGATGTTTGATCGGGTTCAAAACCGGGCCACTCGAGGACATTCAGAGACTTGTCCCAAATCCACTCTTGCATTGACTTGGCTGTGTGCTTAGGGTCGTGGTCCTGTTGGAAGGTGAACCTTTGCCCCAGTCTGAGGTCCTGAGCGTTCTGGAGCCGGTTGTCAGCTCTGGGATTCGATCTTGCTAGTCCAACACTAACCACTAGGCTACCTGCCGCCCCAAAGTTTGTCTCCAATCAAGTTGTAGAAACATCTCAAGGTTGATCAATGGAAACAGGATGCACCTGAGCTCAATTTCACGTCTCATAGCAAAGGGTCTGAATACTTATTTAAATAAGGTATTTAAAAAAAATGTTAATACATTTGCAAAAATCTCTAAAAACCTGTTTCACTTTGTTATTATGGGGTATTGTGTGTAGATTGATGAGGATGTTTAACATTTAAATCCAAGTCAGGATAAGGCTGGAACATAACAAAATGTGGAAAAAGTGAAGTGGTCTGAATACTTTCCAAATGCACTGTATACTAGCCTAATGGTTGATTGGTGCATAATGCTATCTTCCAAGCTGAGGCCTTGATGGAAGGTATAAACTCTGTCATACCTGTCGCGGCCAGACAGGGGTAAGGTTGTCAAAGGGCAGGTGGAGCGCGGGCAGAGGTTCGTAATCCAAGGCAGAGTCAATCAGGGACAAAATGGCAGGCAAGGTCAGGACAAGCAGAAAGGTCCGAACTGGGAAGACTAGAAAACAAAAACTCGTGTAACGCTCGTCGTTGGGAGAGAGAGGAGGACCAAGGTGCAGCGTGGTAAGTGTTCATCCTTTTAATAAACTGAACACTAAATACAAAGTAACAAACGAAACAGCTCCGTCAGGTGCAACACACACTAAACAGAAAATAATCAGCCACGAAACACAATAGAAAGCAGGCTACCTAAATATGGTTCTCAATCAGGGACAACGATTGACAGCTGCCTCTGATTGAGAACCATACCAGGCCAAACACAGAAATAGCAAATCATAGAAAAACTGACATAGACAACCCACCCAACTCACGCCCTGACCATACTAAAACAAAGACATAACAAAAGAACTCAGGTCAGAATGTGACAACTTGAGAACAGGAGAAATGGGAAGCACACTGATAAGACCTGACAAAACAAGACGAACTGGCAACAGACAAACAGAAAACGCAGGAATAAATATATAATAATGGATAATGGGGAAAATGGGAGCCACCTGGTGGGGGGTGGCACAAGACAGGTGAAACAGATCAGGGTGTGACAGTTGCGTTTTCTGCCATGATTGATGCCTGTGTTAATTAGAGCTCTGTATTCTGTCTTATTGATTATTTGTTTCATTTTATCTGAGTTTGTGTATAGTAAGGAGTCCACTTCCTGTTTACATAGTATACAGTTCTCACAGAGTTGATTTCACCAAATAAACACCCTGAGTTTTGCACCATAGGCTTACGAACTAACCCTAACCCTATCAACAGGCCTCCACTGCCACTTCACACTGTCATTTGAAATCAAGTATTTTAAAGACAGCTCATGATGAGACAACATCATGGAAATGTTTAAAAACTATCAGCCTATATCGAATCTCCCATTCCTCTCAAATATTTTTGAAAAACTGTTGCGCAGCAATTCACTGCCTTCCTGAAGACAAAAAATGTATACGAAATGAGACTGCACTCGTGAAGGTGGTAAATTACATTTTAATGGCGTCAGACCAAGGCTCTGCATCTGTTCTCGTGCTCCTAGAACTTAGTGCTGCTTTTGACATTATCGATCACCACAATCTTTTGGAGAGATTGGAAACCCCAATTGGTCTTCACTGGCAAGTTCTTGCCTGGTTTAGATCTTATCTGTCGGAAAGATATCATTTCTCTGTGGATGATTTGTCCTCTGACAAATCAATTGTACATTTCGGCGTACCTCAAGGTTTCGTTTTAGGACCACTATTGTTTTCACTATATATTCTACCTCTTAGTGATGTCATTCGGAAACACAATGTCAACTTTCACTGCTATGCGGACGACACACAGCTGTACATTTCGATGAAACATTGCCTACCCTGGAAGCTTGTGTTTCAGACATAAGGAAGTGGATGGCGGCCAATTTTTTACTTTTAAACTCGGATAAAACAGGAGCTAGTTCTGGGTCCTAAGAACAAAGAGATCTGCTGTTGGATCTGACAATTAATCTTGATGGTTGTACAGTCGTCTCAAATAAACTGTGAAGGACCTCAGTGTTACTCTGGACCCTGATCTCTCTTTTTGTAACATTGCAAAAATCAGAAAAGTTTTGTCCAAAAATGATGCAGAAATGCTAATGCTAATCCATGGTTTTGTCACTTCTAGTTTAAACTACTGCAATGCTCTACTCTCCGGCTACCTGGAAAAAGCACTAAATAAACTTCAGTTAGTGCTAAACACGGCTGCTAGAATCTTGACTAGAACCCCAAAATATGATCATATTACTCCAGCGCTAGCCTCTCTACACTGGTTTCCTGTTAAGGCAAGGGCTGATTTCAAGGTTTTACTGCTAACATTCAAAGCATTACATGGGTTTGCCCCTACCTACAATATCTCTCCGATTTGGTTCTGTCGTACAAACCTACACGTACGCTACGGTCACAAGACGCAGGCCTCCTTATTGTCCCTAGAATTTCTAAGCAAACATCTGGAGGCAGGGCTTTCTCCTATAGAGCTCCATTTTTATGCAATGGTCTGCTAATCCATGTGAGAGACGCAGACACGGTCTCTACCTACAAGACTTTACTGAAGAATCATCTCTTTAGTAGGTCCTATGATTGAGTGTTGTCTGGCCCAGGGGTGTAAGTTGGTGGTCTGTTGATATCCCTCTAGTGGTGTGGGGGCTGTGCTTTGGCAAAGTGGGTGGAGTTATATCCTGCCTAGTTGGCCCTGCCCGACCCCCTCCTTTCTCAGCCTCCAGTATTTATGCTGCAATAGTTTATGTGTCTGGGGCCTAGGGTTAGTCTTTTATATCTGGTGTAATTCTCCTGTCTTATTTGTTGTCCTGTTTGAATTTAAGTATGCTCCCTCTGATTCTCTCTCTCCCCCTCCCCTCCCGGAGGATCTGAGCCCTAGGACCATGCCTCAGGACTACCTGGCCTGATGACTCCTGGCTGTCTCCAATCCAACTGGTCGTGCTGCTGCTCCAGTTTCAACTGTTCTGCCTGCGGCTATGGAACCCTGACCTGTTCACCGGAGCATGCTACCTTGACCCAGACCTGCTGTTTTACAACTCTCTCTCTCTCTCTCTCTCTCTCTCTCTCTCTCTCTCTCTCTCTCTTGCTCTCTCTCTCTCTCTCGCTCTCTCTTTCTCTACCACACCTGCTGTCTTGACCTCTGAATGCTCGGCTATGAAAAGCCAACTGACATTTACTCCTGAGGTACTGACCTGCTGGTCATCTATGAACATTTGAACATCTTGAAGAACAATCTGACATTAATGGCTATATACTCTCACAATCTCAGAGAGAACTGGCCACCACTCCGAGCCTGGTTCCTCTCTAGGTTTCTTCCTATGTTCCTGCCTTTCTAAGGGGTTTTTCCTAGCCACTGTGCTTCTAGTCTGCATTGCTTGCTGTTTGGGGTTTTAGGCTGGTTTTCTGTATAGCACTTTGTGACAACAGCTGATGTAAAACGGGCTTTATAAATACATTGGATTGATTCATTCATTAGTTCACCACCACACACTCATCATCATCTTCATCAGCATGGGCCTATTCATTACATGACAGAGGAAATACAGTGAAGCCCATTTCATGCATGCTATGTTTTGATGTAGGATATGTTAGACTATATAAATGAAACATATCACAAGGTTACTATTTTGCAAGCCCGTTCTGTCTTTTTTATGATGTATTATTTCAGGGATTATTATGCATCTCGCGCACGCGCTGAAATCACTTAATCTCCCTAGTCACATGTTCTATCAACTGTGCCTCAACACACTTGACTCGCGGCTGTTTACTATCAGAAGACAGCACAGAATGGGGAGCCCCGCATGAGCAGAACAGGTAAAATGCACACTCACATTAAACGACGGAATATGCAATGGCGTTTTTAATAACTGGAAATAACCCGTGCGTCTGTATGAAGTTGCTATATTGATTTGTCTTTAGCCACAGAGCTGTATGTCGGAAGTGTAGCGCTAGGCCTATGTGAAAGCTCGTGCAGCTAGCCTGAACGCTAACCCGAAAAAGACTTGCAAGACAATTTGACGACTAGATTATATAGCTAGCTAGACGTCAGCTACGTAAATATTTTCTAGCGATTGTAAATATGCATGGCATTGCTACCTAGTTAAATACATGTTTGTTTTTCTACCACCATGCTGGACATTAACTAGTAGAGCTAGTTGCTAGCTATATCTTGCCAATATATTGCACATCGACAGTCATTGCGATGGAAATTGGTCTGATCACCCTTTCTATAAAGAAAACTGTGCAGGTTGATTCAGGTGTTTATTTTATAGCGAGGATCAAATTTCACTTTACGCCTGGTAAATATAGTTCCTAGAGATGATAAATATGCCTTTGTTGACAGATCGTTTTTTTGTGTGTAGCCGGCTATTTTTTGGTTGGGGATATTTTCCTTCTCCAACCACCAGAACGATTCACAAATCAGGGAGTCCAAACAATAGACTCCCGATGTTGTCCCAAAGCTGTTTGCTAGCTATGTTGCTTCTTATTTTAAACAATGGCAAGCACTAGCTAGCCTATGTCTACCTGTTTTTATTATGTCCAAGTTACAGGTGCCAACAACACTATTGTGACCCAGCATAGTCCAGTGACAGTACCAAAGATAGGTTGTATAAGAGTTGTTTTGGCCAGAGGCCGCCCAGACAGGAGAGGTCTTTACCATAAGAGAAGCGTTCTGTTAGTATCGAACCTTTGATCTCTGAGCGAGGTGCACTGACTGCAGAGACCGAAATGAGCAGCCAGCCAGCACATAGCCTACTCAAACGAAACGATCTGTGTATTGTGAGGTAAACCACTAATGAGAAACTGCAATAATAAGATTCGGTCTTATGTAGCAAAATTTTAAATAGTTATTTTACATTAGATAAAAGCAGAGTCACAGAGCTACACAATGGTATATCATACACTGCATTTGAGGAACAATGAAAAAGTAATTCTGCTTCGAAAGTTGATAAACTTATAACCTCACTTTTGAGAAAATGGCCTTGGAATGTTTTGGTACCTACTGTAGAGCTCTTCTTTGTCTACACCCATTCAGCATCATTCACACCCTCTTAAGCTTTAGCCCCCACCCAAACTCTGACCATTTTACTCGGCCTAGGGTGTTGAGAGTTCGTAAATTCATTAGTTATTCTGCGCTCTGGCACACTCAGACGAGAGTGCTCTGAAATCGGAGTAGCTGGTCAGACTGAAATTACGAACGCACCAGAAATGGTTATTTGAATAGTGGAGTCTTTTGTTAAGACATTTAGCTAGCTAAACAATGAGCCATAATCCCAACTCATGACGTTACTACCATGCATGAATCTGCAGGTAGCTATCCAACCATGTTAAATGTTAGCTAGCCTAACATTAGGCTTTAACTAGCCAAGCAAATGGCTCTGAGATTCAAATAATAAGATCATACATGTAATGTTAGCTAGCTAGCCAGCCAGCTAACGTTAGCTAGCTAACAGTACACTTTAACTTGAAATGAAACTACTTTCTGTCCAAATTCGAAACGTGTAATATCTGAAAATGTAGCTAGCTAGACTATCTTACCCGGGATACATCATAGATGGACGTGTCTCCTGTCACGGATGCCATGGTTGCCATAAATTTGAAGATGTAATCCAGAGACCGGTGTTTTCTCCATCTCTTTAGCTATTTATACTCAGATTCCACTGATTTCAAAACTTGATTCTCCAGAAAGTGGAGAACAACTCTTATGCAGTTTTACTGCGCGATACACGCATTTTGATTTAAAAAAAAGTTTACGTTCAAACGGCTCTTCTGTGATGTAGTGACCCGTGACATACGCCTATGTTCCTGAAACGAGTGACGTGTGTCATGTTGTTTTGACCCCTCACTGTTCAGTCACCGAACAATGACTGATATTGGCTAGTGTAGGACTTTTTTACCAATACATTTGTCACAAATTGCTTATCAGAAAGTGATTTCTGATTTGAATAATATTATTACACAGATCATACAAGTAACCTTAGCTAGCATGCCAACGTTCGCTAGCTAGATAACAGTACGCTTTAACTTGGAAAGAAAGTTTAACATTTAGTTTAAAAAGTGATATCTTTGAAAATGTAGCTATACTCTTACCAGCATACATGGATGAACGCTTCATGGCAGACTGGAACTATTTAACTATTTTTGTTTGTAGGGACATCTTGTTTGGTCAGCGTTAAGTCACTCCGGTTCACACTGACTGTGGCGTGTGCAGAAAGTGTTGTTGTTGAGAAAAGTAGCAACACTTTTGTTATTCTCAATAGCTAACATTATATCTTTCAAAAACGGTGCAGTAAAAAGGGCTGCTAATACATGCTGAACAGCTCATGTTATAGACAGAAGCATGGCAGACCAATCCAAACTCATCTCCCAGCATGTCCAGCCCATCCATAATCTCATCATGGCTAGCTGGAATGTTCCTGTCTTTTCCCCTTGCTAAACCAACTAGGCTTGTAATTTGACAATTTTATTCGTATTTACGTATGGAATACAAGTTTGTTATTAATGCACAGGAAAGTTCCATTTCGTTGTTTCGGAGTCCTCTTGATAGCAATCTGTATAGTGTACTACATCCACTAAAATGGACCCTCAGTCACATGAAAGACGTCAGGCTCGTCCTCTCTACTGGCACTGAATTACCCTTCTCTGTTTCTGCTTTTCCCTCAGTATATTCTGCTGTACTGCTGTTGTCTCCAGTGTTGTCAGAACTCAGAATGCCCAGGGCCTCTCAGCTGATCTGCTGTTCTAAAACACCATAATCAAAGCCTCACAGGAAGCAGAAGAGCTTTATGGCTCTGGGCAGAGGCTATGCAGCCTCTATGTCTAGCTCAGTTTATACCCAATTGGTTTTCAACCGTTTTGGGCCTTCCGAGTCCTACGTCTCGCTCTCTCACACACACACACAAAAACTAACTTCACCTCTTCACAGCAAGTGATGTTCTCAATCTGTTTATAGTAAAGAGGAAGTGAATGATAATGGTGCTCTATTAATATCCCTGATGGTATGAAGGTGTAGCTAAATGTATTTCACTTGCATTTCTCATTTTATTTTCTAAGGTGTTTGTCTAATTTAGCCTTCTGTTTCTTTAATGTGTTCTCATTGTACCTTCTTCAATCAACTAGGATAATGTTTCTAGGCTACTGGCTGAGGTCAGGGCAGGAGGACTCAAATGTTTCATGATGATTTCTATTAATGGCTTACAGACTATCTTCATTCTTCAAATGCCTGGGTTGTGTTCATTATTGCACACGTAGCAAAATGTTTAGCAAATTAATATGAAAACAAGCTTTTCTTATTGGACAAGTTAAGGTAGGTCCCTCCCTGTTTTGTTCCGTTTGGTCCCAGTGGACCCTTTTTTTTCCCCACACAGAGGTGGGATACAGTGGACCTTGTTACAGTAGGCTAAATCACAGGCAAGTACACTACATGACCAAAAGTATGTGGAGATTAGTTTGTTGGACTGCCAGATGGTGAAGCATCACGCCATAGAACGCTTTTCCACTGCTCCAGAGTGAAATGGCAGCGAGCTTTACACCACTCCAGCCGGCGCTTGGCATTGCACATGGTGATCTTAGGCTTGTGTGCAGCTGCTCGTCCCCGGGACAAACTGTTATTGTGCGGACTTTGCTTCCAGAGGCAGTTTGAAACTTGGTAGTGAGTGTTGCAACCGAGGAAAGAGGATTTTTACCCGCTCCTGCTTCAGCACTGCGGTCCCGTTCTGTGACCTTGTGTGGCTTATCACTTCACAGCTGAGCCTTTGTTGCTCCTAGAAAAACGGAATTGTTGGAAAGGGGGCAATCTGACAGTGCCACTTTAAAAGTCACTGAGTGCTTTCGTAAGGCCATTCTACTGCCAATCTTTGTCTATGGAGATTGTATGGTTGTGTGCTCAATTTTTATACACCTGTCAGCAACGGGTGTGGCTGAAATGGCCAAATCCACTTATTTGGAGGGATGTCCACATACTTTGTGTGTGTATATATATATATATAGTATCTTCTCATCCCAATGTAAGTTTGTAGATGGCAGTGCAAGCAATTTACCTATTGGTTTATTAATGCCTTCCATTATGTATTTATTTGATTACATCATAAAAAATTAATTCAGTGAATTATTGACGTATGTCCTGGTGATATGTAGTACATTATGCAGTACCTAATGTGTTATTTGCGCTGAGAAGTTTGCCGTTGTTGCAGAGCAGAAGATTACTCTCTGGAGAATAACTTTTAGAATGGAAGTGAAACCTTCCACCAGACGGGGCGGCAGCGTAGCCTAGTGGTTAGAGCGTTGGACTAGTAACCGGAAGGTTGCAAGTTCAAACCCCCGAGCTGACAAGGTACAGATCTGTTGTTCTGCCCCTGAACAGGCAGTTAACCCATTGTTCCTAGGCCGTCATTGAAAATAAGAATTTGTTCTTAACTGACTTGCCTAGTTAAATAAAGGTTTTAAAAAAAAATGTCCGTGAACACACAATACGTCTCAGTAGTACAGTCCGTCTGTTACATTCCCTCACTGACTAGTGAGTGATTTTTATATGAGGATCTCAACATCCTGTTCAGAATTACAAGATTGAGTGATTTAATCAGTTATTCCTTAAGTTTCCTCTTCCTGGAATTCAGAATGTTGGAATAGCCTCTGGATTCTGGGAGTAGAGGCATAATGAGTGAAACTATTAAACTATGTCAAAGAAGAACTCCTCTATAAGGATCCTCAACTATAGTTCTGAGTTTGGAGTCCTTCGGACACTTCTGAAACATGCCTAACTCTGAGAAGAATCTACTCATGAACTTCATCATGATGAAATGCAGTGCATTATTATTGACCTATTCACAGCATGTCTCTAGCTATTGTTGGAGATTAGTTTTAATTATTTAATGGGATATTGTCTTTTAAAAGGGGGAAAAACTCAGATAACTTGAAGGCATTAGTCTTTGTGAGGAACAGATGTTGCAGAGCCAAACAGGAACATGGAGTACGCATATAAAATTATTTATATTTTGATAGTGTGCGCGGTTGATTTATCAAAGCCGGGTTCCATGCGCCTCGTTAATGGGTTTAAGGAGATGCTTTTGTTGGGTGATTTCCATAATTAATCAAGGAAAATGCATAATGCTCTCGCTGCTGCAGTGGAAGGAATTGTGTGTTATGTAGGCTAAGCCTATGTGTACGCACTAGGGGTGTCACGATACCAGCATTGCAATACTCCGAGGAATCATGGAAAGGAATTGTCTTTACTTTCCTTTTTGCCATGGAAAATCAGGTATTGTAGTATTGTGAGAACCCGAGTACGTACACACACATACATAACCATGGAAGATGCCCATCCAGGATAAATAATGGAGAGGAGGTGGGGTTTAACATATATATATTTTTTATTTTATTTTATTTTGGGAGGTACTTTTTACCCCTCTTTTTTGCTGCCCAATTTGTCATACCCAATTTGTCATACCCAATTTGTCATACCCAATTTGGTATTTACAGTGTTGTCCCATCCCTGCTACTCCCGTACGGACTCTGGAGAGGCGAAGGTCGGGAGCCATGTGTCCCCCGCCCAGCCGCACTGTTTCATGACACACTGCTCGCTTAACCCGGAAGAGAACCACACCAATGTGTCGGAGGAAACACTGTACAGCTGGCTACCGAAGTCACTAGAGTGTGACGGGACAAGGACGTCTGGCCAAACCCTCCCCTAACCCAGCGACGCTGGGACAATTGTGCGCGGCCTCATGCCTCTCCTGGTCGCGGCTGGCTACAACACAGCCTGGGATTGAACCCGGGTCTGTAGTGACGCCTCTAGTACTGCGATGCAGTTGTTTAGACCACTATGTCCCTCGGGTGGCCCACGGGTTTAACCTTAATTAAATCAACATGGTTTGAGGACAATTTTAAGACATTGGCGTCTTTTGATGAACGGCATGTCGTCGACTAGTTCAGTAACTTCCTGCTCAATGTCCGTGTCATTGTACTGTTATGTGAAACGTCTTGATTGGTCATTTCTTTTCTTTTGGTAGGAGCATGTAGTGTCAATGTTTTCTTTCTTTTGTCACAGATCTCCCACAGAGCTGTCAGTCTGAAATGCCATAGTGAATATGGGGTGAGAATTCCCTGGGCTATCCCTGCTCTGTGCTCTTCCTCCATGGAAGTGGTTGTTTTTATGCACAAGCCACTTGACTGTCTCTGTATGTGATTAGAATGTTTTCCTTTGTAAATTGAGACGTGTTATTTTTCAAATCAAATCTTGTCCATTCTGTCTTATTAAATCGATGTATCCTATGTCAGTGACGTTCCAAAGCCACTCAACAGACATTTGAGTAGCCTACACTAGGGTTGGCCGGTACCCACACTTTCATACCGTCCCTGTACCAGAAGGAGGTATTCGGTATTACTGGCAATGCACACAAGGGGCACTATTACTTTCCAAACATACATTTGATGCACAAAACCCATTTGGGCAACAGGGATCTTGATCCAGGAAGGAATTGATCGTATCTGTCGTAACCAAGAAGCTTGATCTGGCAAGCTAGCCATTTGGTTAGCAAACCATGTGGATAGTTGGAGACCTGAGATGGAGTAGTTTATTTGGCATATCTTTGATAGTTAACTTGTATGAGTAGTTGTGTGCGGTATACCGCACAAGCCTAGCCTATACTGCTTAGCCTTATGTTGTCTTGTGTTGAATTCCCCCAAGTGATCCTATTTATACCCAGGGACAGAGGAAAAATGCCAAGCCTTTGCCTTTTTCGTTTCTCTTTTTGTCCTGAATGTCTCTTTTGTGTTTCTCTCAGATAGCCTAAACCCTCATCTATCCTGAGTCTCGGCTGAGGAGGAACACAACGTTGTGACTGTAAGTACTGACATGGAACAAAGACAGACAAAAAGCATAGGCCTGGAGCTCAACTGGATAATATTATTAGTAAATCTAACTTTATTTATACAGCACATTTCAGACCGGGAATGTAACTCAATGTGCTTCACAGGGAAAAAAACGAATGAAAATAAAAACTGCACAAAACGCTTAAGAGGATTAAAAAACAAAACAAAAACAATAAAAACTAACGACTAAAAAGCACACTAAGAAAAAGCAAAGCTAAAAAAAATGTCCACAGTTTAGGCCCCCTCAGGTTGTCTCTCCATGCCTCTTGGTCCTAGGCTTTGGGATAGTTAAAAGGCTGCCTCTCCATGCCTCTTGGTCCTAGGCTTTGGGATAGTTAAAAGGCTGTCTCTCCATGCCTCTTGGTCCTAGGCTTTGGGATAGTTAAAAGGCTGCCTCTCCATGCCTCTTGGTCCTAGGCTTTGGGATAGTTAAAAGGCTGCCTCTCCATGCCTCTTGGTCCTAGGCTTTGGGATAGTTAAAAGGCTGCCTCTCCATGCCTCTTGGTCCTAGGCTTTGGGATAGTTAAAGGCTGCCTCTCCATGCCTCTTGGTCCTAGGCTTTGGGATAGTTAAAGGCTGCCTCTCCATGCCTCTTGGTCCTAGGCTTTGGGATAGTTAAAGGCTGCCTCTCCATGCCTCTTGGTCCTAGGCTTTGGGATAGTTAAAAGGCTGCCTCTCCATGCCTCTTGGTCCTAGGCTTTGGGATAGTTAAAAGGCTGCCTCTCCATGCCTCTTGGTCCTAGGCTTTGGGATAGTTAAAAGGCTGCCTCTCCATGCCTCTTGGTCCTAGGCTTTGGGATAGTTAAAAGGCTGCCTCTCCATGCCTCTTGGTCCTAGGCTTTGGGATAGTTAAAAGGCTGCCTCTCCATGCCTCTTGGTCCTAGGCTTTGGGATTTAAAAGGGATCTTGGTCCTAGGCTTTGGGAAAAGGCTGCCTCTCCATGCCTCTTGGTCCTAGGCTTTGGGATAGTTAAAATGCTGCCTCTCCATGCCTCTTGGTCCTAGGCTTTGGGATAGTTAAAAGGCTGCCTCTCCATGCCTCTTGGTCCTAGGCTTTGGGATAGTTAAAATGCTACCTCTCCATGCCTCTTGGTCCTAGGCTTTGGGATAGTTAAAAGTGCTGCCTCTCCATGCCTCTTGGTCCTAGGCTTTGGGATAGTTAAAAGGCTGCCTCTCCATGCCTCTTGGTCCTAGGCTTTGGGATAGTTAAAAGGCCAGTGCCAGAGGACCTGAGCGACCTACTGGGTACATAACGTGTATATTTGTTCTGTTTTTAATTGCTCTACTAAACTTAGTCCCAGTGGTGTAAAATACTTAAAGTACTTTAAAATACTGCTTCAGTAGTTTTTTGGGGGTATCTGTACTTTACAATTTATGTTTGCCATTTTTACTTCACTACATTAAGAAAAAAGTATTTGTACTTTTTACTCCAAACATTTTCCTTGACACCCAGAAGTACTCGTTACATTTGGAATGTTTAGCAGGACAGGAAAATGGTCCACCTCACACATCCACAGAACATCCCATGTCATCTCTACGGCCTCTGATCTGGCGGACTCACTAAACATGCATGCTTCGTTTGTAAATTATGTCAGAATGTTGGCGTGTGCCTCTGAGTATCTGTAAATTTTAAAGACTAGAATGTTGCTGTCTGGTTTGCTTAATATAATTAATTTGAAATTATGTATACTTTCTTTCGATACTTAAGTATATTTTAGTAGTTACATTTGATACTTGAGTAAAAGTTTTTGGTTTAAAATATACTTAAGTAGAATTTTACTGGGTGACTTTTACTTGAGTCATTTTCTATTAAGGAATCTTTTATCGGATGAGTCCTCTTGCTCTGTGGTGTTTTGTTCTTACTCTATGGTGTCTACTGCTGCAGTCATCCTACTCTTGTTCTGTGTTGTATTAATTCTTGTTCTGTGGTTGTACACAGGTAGTTTTAACCCCTCCTGTTGTTCTCATCCCAGGTTCTGTTGTGTGGTGGTCATGCAGCACCCTAACTTCGAGACCCACCACCCTCTCCAGCCTGATGGAGAGCAGGAGCCTGGCTTTGACCCCCTCCACAACTTCAACAAGAACCACAGCCGTGGTGGGTCAACATGTTCATTAAAGCTATATTTACATGTTAACCCTTTATGGCAACCATTTGAGGCTTAATTAAGCAGTTATTAACACTTCATATTCATAACCAAACACCATTTAATGATGAGCGAAGCAGAGTCGGGGGGGTGCGAGGTAGTTGAATGTGGGGATAACGAAAGACTGACAAAGGAAATATTGATGGAAAAAGGTATGGAGTGTGTAGTGGAAAGGTATGGAGTGTGTAGTGGAAAGGTATGGAGTGTGTAGTGGAAAGGTATGGAGTGTGTAGTGGAAAGGTATGGAGTGTGTAGTGGAAAGGTATGGAGTGTGTAGTGGATTGTTTAACGGTGAGTTATGAACACAGCTGATGACGCCAGCGGGCGAAAGATGGGTTAGCGTGTTTAGCTAATGAATTTTCATAGTGAGTGTCCCCAGAGCAACGTCACATGATACACTTCTGTAACTAATGTTGATTGACAGCTCCCAGGAGTGTGTGTGTTAACCTGCAGGGCAAATGAGTTATTATTTATGATGATGATTTTAGGTTTGTGACTTCCCTGCGTCTTACTCACGCTTGAGAAATACCCTGAGACATACCGCTGTCCTTATCCCCGTGACATGATTTCATTGGTAAATGTAATGTGGTAGAAACCATGCTACTGAACATGCCTATTGAAATCTGTCAGAGGAAAGGATGCGTTTGAACATCCATTACTTTGAAGATGAGCCTCGCTGATCATGTAGTTGGTGTCAATGCCGCCTTCTAGTGGCTGCATGTGTGAACTGCTTTGTTTGTTTTACAGGAGGATCTCTGGATAGTAGCAGGTTGTCTTACTCAGAGTCTGAGTCCACCTTCCTTTCCTACAGGTAAGAACTCATGTTGCTGTGCTGTGTGTGTTCATGCTTAATGTGTGCGTGAGATTTATATTTTGGTCCATGTCACATGCAGATCTAATTCTGTGTATTGCACATTAGATTAAATAAAATTGCACAAACTCACCAAAACTTCTCATCTCTCCCGTTACCCACCTCCCTCCGAAGGAAAGAATGGGATGACTTGTTCCTGAACAGTAATTATCTGGCCAGGATTCGGCAGGCAGGCATCGGCGGCCGATTGCGGAGCAGCCGATTCCGCAGTGTGTGCTGGAAGGTAAAACCACTCACAAAGATGGCTCTCAGGTTTCTCTCTCTTCAGAATACTCTGTATGCAGTGTCTTACTTGATTATCTAGACCTAGGTAACGGGATTGAACGGTTTTAATAAAAAAAATGTATAAGCCCCTTTTCTCCCTGATTTGTCATATCCAATTGGTAGTTAGTCTTGTATCATCGTTGCAACTCCCGTACGGACACAGGAGAGGCGAAGATCGAGAGCTGTGCGTCCTCCGAAACAAAACCCTGCCAAGCCGCACTGCTTCTTGACACAATTCACGCTTAACATGGAAGCCAGCCGCACCAATGTGTCGGAGAAAACACTGTACAGCTGGTGACAGTGTCAGCGTGAATGTGCCGTGCCTGCCACAGGAGTCACTAGTGTTACGGGACAAGGACATCCTGGCCGGCCAAAACCTCCCCTAACCTGGATGACGCTTGGCCAATTGTGCGTCGCCTCATCGGTCTCCCGGTCGCGGCAGGCTGCGACATAGCCCGGTATCGAACCAGGATCTGTAGTAACACGCTGCGCCACTCGGAGGGAACAATGGATTAAAAGTTAACACTGATATGACTGTTGTGTGAAAGGTGTTTTATCTATGGTGTTTAATGTTTTATTTGCTACTGTGCGGTCGACGGTATCTGAAGGAAGTTCTAGCATGTCTGTTGTCCTCTAGTTGTACCTGGAGGTCCTTCCTGAGGATAAGAGCCAATGGCTCAACAAGACCAAGGAGCTGCGAGCCCAGTATGAGAAGATCAAAGAGACTGTGAGTTATTGTGTGTGTGTCTCTGTGTGTGTTTGTGCCAGTCACTGACTCTCTCCCCTCTCGTCTCAGCACATCACCAACCCCCGTAAAGCTGCAGGCCAGCAGGACCTGGTGGTCAACAATCCACTCTCGCAGGACGAGGGGGTAAGTGTAGTGATGCCTGAGTGTCTCTGAATACACCTTATCCATAATGGGGTATATGGACGTCCTAAATATCCCTCTATCACAGGACTAAGGAGGTAAGTGTAGTGAAGCCTGAGTGTCTCTGAATACACCTCCTTATCCATAATGGGGTATATGGATGTCCTAAATATCCCTCTATCACAAGACTAAGGGGGTAAGTGTAGTGAAGCCTGAGTGTCTCTGAATACACCTCCTTATCCATAATGGGGTATATGGATGTCCTAAATATCCCTCTATAACAGGACTAAGGGGGTAAGTGTAGTGAAGCCTGAGTGTCTCTGAATACACCTCCTTATCCATAATGGGGTATATGGATGTCCTAAATATCCCTCTATCACAGGACTAAGGGGGGTATCCCTGTTGTAAATGTATATCATACCTTTATTATGATGTAGAGCTAACTGCCAAAATAAAGGAAACCCCAACATAGTGTCTTAAGAGGGCGTTGGACCACCACGAGCCAGAACAGCTTCAACGCACCTTGGCATAGATTCAACACCTTCCACAAGAAATTCCATAATTTAGTGTTTTGTTGGTGGTTGAAAACGCTGTCTTAGGCACCGTCTCCAGAATCTGGTGAATGAGTGGGCCATCGCATATGATTTACATCATCTCCATGCTCATCAAACCATTCAGTAAACACTCGTGCCCTGTGGATGGGGCATTGGCATCCTATGGGGGCATAGCCATGGTAGCCAAAATAGTGGCCTGTCCAGCATTTCTTTCATGATCCTAATCATGATGAGATTTTAATTGCTTAATTAACTCTGGTAACCAACCTGTGTGGAAGCACCTGCTTTCAATATACTTTGTTTCCCTGTAGTGTTTCCATTATTTTGGCAGTTACCTGTATGTCCCTATATTGTGTTATAATGTATTGTAACATATAAGTATGGTGAATGGGTTTATGGTGTATTTCCTGGTTCATATGTCCCTGTGCTCTCCTCTCCCTCCTGTCCAGAGCCTGTGGAACAAGTTCTTCCAGGACAAAGAGCTGAGAGGGATGATCAAACAGGACGTGATGAGAACGTGAGTCTGCTACAATTTTAAATACAGCTCTGGTTATCAAATAATGTCACTAAAGTCCTTCTCCGGTCTACTGTATGCCTCTCATATAAACACCATCTTACCTTTCCCGCCACTTCTCTCTCCTCTCCCCTCTTTTGAAATGTTTTCTCTTCTCTCCCTCTATCCTCTCTTGTTCCTCTTTTCTGTCTGTAGCTTTCCTGAGATGCGTTACTTCCAAGACGAGGCTGTCAGGACCAAGCTGACAGACATCTTGTTCTGTTACGCCCGAGAGAATGAACTGCTACTGTATAAACAGGTACCACTACACCATTAGTTACAAGTTGAACAGGCACACAATGTTACATTTGCACACCATGACAGGGCCACCAGGCATGCTGTTGCAACTCCTAGACTAGACCGTATACTGTCCACATTGTGCTACACAGGGAGAGCATGGATGCCCAGTCAATGTTCTAACAGGAAGTGACATACGGCTGGCCACTGGTTAATTAAGTTTAATGATGCTCTGTCAAAACCGATAACACAACTCGTGCATCACGCTGAGAGAAACACAGGCCATGCTGAATCATGTTCTCTTTCTGTCTCTCTCGGTATCTGTGACCTCGCTGACTCTGACTCTCTCTGTCTGCAGGGAATGCATGAGTTGTTAGCTCCTATCGTGTTTGTCCTGCACTGTGACCATCAGGCCTTTCAGCACGCCAGCGAGACCGCGTACCCCAGGTCAGTCACACTGGCACCCCTACTTCACATCTACCTCTTACCCTTCAGTTACACCCTATGCTGTCCATTCCTCCAAATTGGTTTGTGTTGATCTAATGCTGTTGTCTTTGGTCCACAGTGAGGAGATGCTGTCTCTACTGAATCCTATGTTCCATGAGCATGATGCCTAGTGAGTGAAATATGCATTTGACATTCTTCTACATTCTAAACGTGGAAATCATATGGACAGGTCAGACTTCTAACATGTTCTTGTTGAGACCCAGTCCATATCACTCCGTTCTCCTGTGTGTCTGTGTTCTGCAGTGCCATGTTCTCCCAGCTGATGGAGACAGCAGAACCCTGGTTCTCCAGCTTGGAGAGAGAAGTCAGAAGGGTCAGTGCTCTTGTTAAAGTTGTAACACTCACCGGCTACTGAAGCTCCATTGTAGCTGCTGCTTCTGCTATTCTAACGTATATCAGCGTTGTATTTTATGTTCATGTTATTCCACTGTTGACATCATCTGAACACTGTTGATGTTGTCTGAACGTTCTCCTCAGGGGAAGGACGAGATGCTGACCAGCATGCCGTTCGCCCGTCCGCAGGACTCTGGGCCGTCTGTTGCCATAGTGACCAAAGTGAACCGCATCCAGGACCAGCTGGTGAAGAAACACGACGTGGAGCTGCACATGCACGTCAACCGCCTGGAGATCGCCCCGCAGATATACGGCATGTGAGTACTGCCACCTGTCTGTGTATTGTCTCTAGTGTGTGTCTGCCTGCATCTGTTTAAATGTGTGTGTCTGTCTCTTTTTAAACGTGTGTTTGCGTCTCTAGTCGCTGGGTGCGTCTGCTGTTTGGCCGTGAGTTCCCCCTGCAGGACCTGTTGGTGGTGTGGGATGCCCTGTTCGCTGACAGCATCACTCTAGACCTGGTGGACTATGTCTTCGTAGCCATGCTGCTCTACATCAGAGATGCCTGTAAGGACCTCCCTCACTGCCCATCAATACATGTCAGTCACATAGATGGTTGGTTACCGTAGTCAGCTATTCAGCCAGTCTTATTGGTGGTGGTGGTCGTCCAGCCAGCCATTGTCTGACGTAGTCAGCCGTAGACAGTCAGCCATAGTCAACCAGCTATTCAGCCAGCCTGCCTGATAGCCTAGCCGTCTGTCTGCTAGCTAGTGTCTGTCACGGAGCCTTGCTAACTCTTTGTTTTTTCCTGTGTCTCAGTGATAGCGAGTAACTTCCAGACCTGTCTTGGCCTTCTAATGCACTACCCACCTATAGGAGACATCCACACCCTACTACACAAGGCTCTGTTCCTCAGAGATCCCAAGGTAAGAACACACACAAGCTGTCCTGTCCAGTCTCCTCCATTTGACCACTGACCCGTGTAAACTGTGACTGCTTGGTCCCATCATGGTGTGGTGTTCCTGACAGACGTGCAGGTCTGATCCGGTGTGACACAACCGCCCCGGGTCGGACTGCATTGTCCAGACGCGTCCCCATCTCCCCCTGGGGTGGTACAGGGGGAGATGGGATGGATTGATGCAGATGGGTGACATTTGAGGCGGAAGAGATGAGGGTGGAATGAGGGTTAGGGAAAAGAGTGGTGGAGAGGAGCAGGGAAAGATGGAAAAGTGGCTGAATCACGTGTTTTTATGATATTTATCAATTTAAGGTGGTTGGGACATGACCATGATAGTCAGAGTAGTTGGCTAAAGCACAGATCTGGGACTAGGCTATGTGGGGGAGCCCCCACCCAACAGTATTTTTCACACCGTGTCCCTTTCATCACTTTGTATTGATTTGATCACTATTTAGTGAGCTGTATTCACTGATGCCTTTTCCTTTAGAACAATCCTCGGCCAGCCAACTACCAGTTTCAACAGAATCTGGATTATTACAAGACCAGAGGAGCGGACCTGGTCAACAACACCCGGTAAGCAGACACACACACAGTACAGCATGAGGAAAAGTCAACACACACACTGTTGTTTCACAATATTCTGCTAAACTAAGCCTTTCTCTCTTTTCTCCTCTCTCAGTGCCAGTGGCAAGATGGCTCCTCTCAACATCAACAAGGTCTCCAGCAGTCTGCTCAGCTTCGGTAGGAAGCTCATCGCCCCTGCTCTGTCAGGGGGTGGCTCCAGCGGCATCTCTCCAATTAATAGCGAGGTCCTGTCTGCCCCCTCCCCCGTCACTGTGGGTCCTCACCCCCAGGCCGAGCCCTTGTTGTCTGGCCATGCACCCCTGCAGACGCAGACACCACCCCATTCCCAGCACCACCGCCTACTCAAGTCTGAGAGTATGCCTGTCCACCTGAGCAAAGGTGAGGGTCGGAAACACACATACTTTTACGCTGAACAGGTACACTGAAGCTTGCATGTCCATACATACAAGTGCTTAGTTGCGTCACAAGAAGGTTTACTCAATAAGCACATAATAGCAGTACTGTACTCTGGACTGTGTGTGTGTCCACGAGTGACACTATAGCCTTACTCTCCTCTCTGTTCAATGTAGTTTCAGGAGGAGTCTCTCAGGTTCCTGTCCCAGCCCACATTTTCTCTGACACAAAAGGTAACTGCTACCACAGCACCTGCTTGCTTGTGTATGTGTGATGTGCTTGCATTCCCTTTGATCAGTTAGTTTCAACCCTGACCTCTGACTGTCACAGTACTGCTGGCTTTCTGTACTCTTTTCCTCCTGGTTACTTAATCAACCAATAAATGGCATTATTGATCAGCCGTATTGTTCAAACACCCATTCACCCTTGTCTTAATCACTGAACGCTACAAGCCAGCAGTACTGTGGCAGTCCAGAGTTTTGTATTTATGGATCCCCATTAGTTCCTGCCAAGGCAGCAGCTATTCTTCCTGGGGTCCAGCAAAATTATGGAAGTGTATAAAATGTTAAACATTACAACAATTCACAGATTTCATAACATACTGTGTTCTCAGGCCCCTACTCCACCACTACAACACATCTACAGTACTAAATCCATGTGTGTGTATAGTGCATGTGTTTGTTGCTTCACAGTCCTCACTGTTCCATAAGGTGTATTTTGTTATTTTTTAAAATGTATTTTACTGCTTGCATCAGTTACTTGATGAGTTCCATGTACTGGCTCTATGTAGTACTGTGTACCTCCCATAGTCTGTTCTGGACTTGGGGATTGTGAAGAGACCTCTGGTGGCATGTCTTGTGGGGTAGGCATCGGTGTCTGAGCTGTGTGCTGGTCGTTTAAACAGACAGCTCGGTGCATTCAACATGTCAATACCTCTCATAAATACAAGTAGTGATGAAGTCAATCTCTCCTACACTTTGAGCCAGGAGAGATTGACATGCATATTATTATTAGCTCTCTGTGTACATCCAAGGGCCAGCTGTGCTGCCCTGTTCTGACCCAATTGCAATTTTACTAAGTCCCTTTTTGTGGCACACGACTGAACAGTTTTCCAGGTGTGACAAACCTTGTTGATGGTGTTAAGAAGGCAGAGCAGTGTTTTATTATGGACAGACTTCTACCCATCTTAACTACTGTTGTATCAACATGTTTTGACCATGACAGTTTACAATCCAGGGTTACTCCAAGCAGTTTAGTCACCTCTACTTGGTCAATTTCCACATGATTTAGTTGAGGTTTAGGATTTAGTGAATAATTAGTTGAAATATTTAACTTATTCATTGCCACCCACTCTGCATGTTGTATCTACCTGAAAGTTCTCCCTGGTACAGGCTCTCCAGGACCAAGGTTGTCGACAACTGGACTGGTCCATCTGTTCTTCTCCTCTCTCTCTCTCTGCTACTCACAGCCCACATGTCTTTCTCTCTTTCAGGCCAAATCTCCAGGACAGCTAGCTCCTCCCCCAGCATAGAGAGCCTCTCTGGAGGGCGGGGTCACACTACTGCATCCCCACCCCTTTCTGTCACCAGGGAAAATGACACCAGCACGTCGTCTCCGCCCCTCTCGGCCACCAGGAAGGATTCCTTCTTCAACATCACTCGCTCCCGCTCCCACAGCAAGACCATGATGGGCAAGAAAGAGGCTGTGAGTTCACTAGCTCTGTCTCTGTCTCTCACCTATCTCCTATTTCTCTCCTCGATCTCCCTCTAAGGATCCACACTCTCTCTAACGCTGTCCCCTCTGTGTTGTGTCAGGAGGAGGAGTTGGAGGCCCAGGTGTCCTTCCTGCAGGGTCAGATCAACGACCTGGAGGCCATGAGCAAGTACTGTGCCAAAATGATGAACACACATATTGGTAAGTCTACCTACTACCAATACAATAGTGGAAAAATCTGCTGTTCTGCCCTTTAGCAGTTAACCCCCAACAAACCGGGGCGGCAGGTAGCCTAGTGGTTAGACCGTTGGGCCAGTAACAAGGTAAAAATCTGCTGTTCTGCCCTTTAGCAGTTAACCCCCAACAAACAGGGGCGGCAGGTAGCCTAGTGGTTAGACCGTTGGGCCAGTAACAAGGTAAAAATCTGCTGTTCTGCCCTTTAGCAGTTAACCCCCAACAAACAGGGGCGGCAGGTAGCCTAGTGGTTAGACCGTTGGGCCAGTAACAAGGTAAAAATCTGCTGTTCTGCCCTTTAGCAGTTAACCCCCAACAAACAGGGGCGGCAGGTAGCCTAGTGGTTAGACCGTTGGGCCAGTAACAAGGTAAAAATCTGTTGTTCTGCCCTTTAGCAGTTAACCCCCAACAAACAGGGGCGGCAGGTAGCCTAGTGGTTAGACCGTTGGGCCAGTAACAAGGTAAAAATCTGTTCTGCCCTTTAGCAGTTAACCCCCAACAAACAGGGGCGGCAGGAAGCCTAGTGGTTAGACCGTTGGGCCAGTAACAAGGTAAAAATCTGCTGTTCTGCCCTTTAGCAGTTAACCCCCAACAAACAGGGGCGGCAGGTAGCCTAGTGGTTAGACCGTTGGGCCAGTAACAAGGTAAAAATCTGCTGTTCTGCCCTTTAGCAGTTAACCCCAACAAACACGGGCGGCAGGTAGCCTAGTGGTTAGACCGTTGGGCCAGTAACAAGGTAAAAATCTGCTGTTCTGCCCTTTAGCAGTTAACCCCCAACAAACAGGGGCGGCAGGTAGCCTAGTGGTTAGACCGTTGGGCCAGTAACAAGGTAAAAATCTGCTGTTCTGCCCTTTAGCAGTTAACCCCCAACAAACAGGGGCGGCAGGTAGCCTAGTGGTTAGACCGTTGGGCCAGTAACAAGGTAAAAATCTGCTGTTCTGCCCTTTAGCAGTTAACCCCCAACAAACAGGGGCGGCAGGTAGCCTAGTGGTTAGACCGTTGGGCCAGTAACAAGGTAAAAATCTGCTGTTCTGCCCTTTAGCAGTTAACCCCCAACAAACAGGGGCGGCAGGTAGCCTAGTGGTTAGACCGTTGGGCCAGTAACAAGGTAAAAATCTGCTGTTCTGCCCTTTAGCAGTTAACCCCCAACCAACAGGGGCAGCAGGTAGCCTAGTGGTTAGACCGTTGGGCCAGTAACAAGGTAAAAATCTGCTGTTCTGCCCTTTAGCAGTTAACCCCCAACAAACAGGGGCGGCAGGAAGCCTAGTGGTTAGACCGTTGGGCCTGTAAGGTAAAAATCTGTTGTTCTGCCCTTTAGCAGTTAACCCCCAACAAACAGGGGCGGCAGGTAGCCTAGTGGTTAGACCGTTGGGCCAGTAACAAGGTAAAAATCTGTTGTTCTGCCCTTTAGCAGTTAACCCCCAACAAACAGGGGCGGCAGGTAGCCTAGTGGTTAGACCGTTGGGCCAGTAACAAGGTAAAAATCTGCTGTTCTGCCCTTTAGCAGTTAACCCCCAACCAACAGGGGCGGCAGGTAGCCTAGTGGTTAGACCGTTGGGCCAGTAACAAGGTAAAAATCTGCTGTTCTGCCCTTTAGCAGTTAACCCCCAACAAACAGGGGCGGCAGGAAGCCTAGTGGTTAGACCGTTGGGCCAGTAACAAGGTAAAAATCTGTTGTTCTGCCCTTTAGCATTTAACCCCCAACAAACAGGGGCGGCAGGTAGCCTAGTGGTTAGACCGTTGGGCCAGTAACAAGGTAAAAATCTGCTGTTCTGCCCTTTAGCAGTTACCCCCAACAAACAGGGGCGGCAGGAAGCCTAGTGGGTAGACCGTTGGGCCAGTAACAAGGTAAAAATCTGCTGTTCTGCCCTTTAGCAGTTAACCCCCAACAAACAGGGGCGGCAGGTAGCCTAGTGGTTAGACCGTTGGGCCAGTAACAAGGTAAAAATCTGCTGTTCTGCCCTTTAGCAGTTACCCCCAACAAACAGGGGCGGCAGGAAGCCTAGTGGTTAGACCGTTGGGCCAGTAACAAGGTAAAAATCTGTTGTTCTGCCCTTTAGCAGTTAACCCCCAACAAACAGGGGCGGCAGGTAGCCTAGTGGTTAGACCGTTGGGCCAGTAACAAGGTAAAAATCTGTTGTTCTGCCCTTTAGCAGTTAACCCCCAACAAACAGGGGCGGCAGGTAGCCTAGTGGTTAGACCGTTGGGCCAGTAACAAGGTAAAAATCTGTTGTTCTGCCCTTTAGCAGTTAACCCCCAACAAACAGGGGCGGCAGGTAGCCTAGTGGTTAGACCGTTGGGCCAGTAACAAGGTAAAAATCTGCTGTTCTGCCCTTTAGCAGTTAACCCCCAACCAACAGGGGCGGCAGGTAGCCTAGTGGTTAGACCGTTGGGCCAGTAACAAGGTAAAAATCTGTTGTTCTGCCCTTTAGCAGTTAATCCCCAACAAACAGGGGCGGCAGGTAGCCTAGTGGTTAGACCGTTGGGCCAGTAACAAGGTAAAAATCTGCTGTTCTGCCGTTTAGCAGTTAACCCCCAACCAACAGGGGCGGCAGGTAGCCTAGTGGTTAGACCGTTGGGCCAGTAACAAGGTAAAAATCTGTTGTTCTGCCCTTTAGCAGTTAACCCCCAACAAACGGGCGGCAGGTAGCCTAGTGGTTAGACCGTTGGGCCAGTAACAAGGTAAAAATCTGCTGTTCTGCCCTTTAGCAGTTAACCCCCAACAAACAGGGGCGGCAGGTAGCCTAGTGGTTAGACCGTTGGGCCAGTAACAAGGTAAAAATCTGCTGTTCTGCCCTTTAGCAGTTAACCCCCAACAAACAGGGGCGGCAGGTAGCCTAGTGGTTAGACCGTTGGGCCAGTAACAAGGTAAAAATCTGCTGTTCTGCCCTTTAGCAGTTAACCCCCAACAAACAGGGGCGGCAGGTAGCCTAGTGGTTAGACCGTTGGGCCAGTAACAAGGTAAAAATCTGCTGTTCTGCCCTTTAGCAGTTAACCCCCAACAAACAGGGGCGGCAGGAAGCCTAGTGGTTAGACCGTTGGGCCAGTAACAAGGTAAAAATCTGTTGTTCGGCTCTGAACAAGGCAGTTAACCCACTGGCTTGCCAAGTTAAATAAAAAAAAACGCAACTGCTCCCCGGGCGCCGATGACATGGACGGTGATTTAAGGCAGATACCCACACCTCTGATTCAGAGGGTTATTTGAAATTCTTCAAAGTAGCCACCATTTGCCTTGACAGCATTGCACACAATCAACCAAATCTGCCAAATAGTGCTTCTAATAACTCTATTGTAAATACTGTGAAGAGAAATAGTTCAGAGGTTAAGTTGTTTAAAAATATTAGGTCCATTTATCATTTCTACACACATACACCTCCACTTGGCCCGACAAATAAGATTGACCAATCAGGACCTGAATATGACGTCACATAATTTAACTTTTAAAAAAAAAAAACATAGTTATTAAACATTGATTGCACTCACTCGTATTTTATAGCCATTCACCGATACTTATGCTATGATGCTGGTCAAGTTTGGTGTCGCACACCTGACGCTGCCGCATGAGGCAGACACACACCTCCCCAAGCTCTGGGACAGTGCTGGTCAGAAACAAAGAACTTACTGATGGATGCAAACAATGTTCTCCACAAAAAACATAGCAAAACGACAATCTGTTTCAGTAGCTATAGTTAGCTATCTACCTAGGTTTCATCATTTAAAATACCCATAATTTGGCCTCCTGAGTGGTGCTTGAGGCGTCACTACAGACCCGGGTTCGATCCCAGGCTGTCACAACCAGCCGTGACCGGGAGTCCCATAGGGCGGCGCAAAATTGGCCCAGCGTCATCTGGGTTAGGGGAGAGTTTGGCTAGGTTTGCTTTACTTGGCTCATCACGCTCTAGCGACTCCTTGTGGCGGGCTGGTAGCCTGCAGGCTGACTTTGGTCGTCAGGTAGACCGTGTTTCCTCCGACACATTGGTGTGGCTGGCATCTGGATTAAGTGGGCGGGTGTTAAGAGTGGTTTGGCGGGTCATGTTTCGGACACGTGACTCAACCTTTGCCTCTCCCGAGCCTTTTAGGGAGTTGCAGCAATGAGACAAGATTGCAGTTGGATATCACAAAATTGGGGAAAAGGGGGCAACATCCTTTTATTTACTTATACCCATAATTTACAAGACCGTTTTAGTATTTGGTTGATGATGGTCGGACCCACCTATGTGAAGCTTGCGGTTTGCCTTCAAAATAAAAGTCCCTCATTGAAAGTGATGCAAATAGAGAATCATGCCATAGTTGGTGCTTAACAAGGTTGGAATGTTATATAAATGCAACAAAAGCCAATTAGTTAATTTGACAAATCAGTTCAAATCACTCTGGATATATTAGACTTTAGAATTGCATTGGGGGCATACTGTATTCTTAGGTAAGGCTGTACAGTGCAATAGGAATGTCAATACCCACAATAGGCAGACTGGGGAGGTGATTTCCCATAGTCAGTCCTGCAAGAGCTACGCTGCAAAAATGTGTGGACTCTTTACAGTTGTGTTCTGTGGGTGTCACTGAGTAGACTGATACCCAATTTCATTGATCCACAATCCATAGGTAAGGCTTTACAGTGAAATACAAGTATGCCCCAATGCATACTGAAGTCTAATATATCAACAGTGCGATTTCAACACATTTGTTTTGTCAAATTAACTAATTGTCGTTTGTTGAATTTACATAACATTTCAACCTTCAGTATTATCTAGTCCAAATATTGCGTAATTCCACGATTTGTATCCATTTGCATTACTTTCAAAGAGGGACCTTTTTATTTAGAAAGCGAATTGCAAATTCCACTTGACTAATCCTTATTGTGGCTAGCTTCACATAAGTGTCGGGTCCAGTCTTATTACATTAGTTTGGGGGTAACAGGGCTAGGTAGCTGGCTAGCTTGTTTATTTACTTATCTATCTAGCTAGTTATTTTAATGAACAGAAGTTTGATTTAGAATAGGAGAAGAAGTGGCTGCCTGGGTAATACTTAGTCACATGGATTCCTAAATCATTGTTAAGAATATTGAAAATGGTTGCAGTTTCTGGTCAATATTTTCAGAGTGGTTGCATTGGTGCTAGCGAGATACCAAGCTAAAGCTAGCTAGCAATCCCAGAAGTTGCTAATAAAATCTCTATCAAAGATATGAGTGACTTTATCATACTGCAAACCAAAGTCAACATAGTAGGGTGACAGCCTGGCTCCAATTTCCAAACTGTTATCAATGTTGACAAAATGCGTCATTATTATTCTGTATTTAATTTTGACTAGCTAGGTTGAATCAAGTGCAATTGTTTGGGATGTGGCTGGCAGGCAGAAGCGGTAGGATCCCCATCCGTTCCCCCTCAGCCTCTGGGATTGTTGCACGTCTGGGAGAATGTTGGACTACCTTGCTTACATTTTGTTTTATCCTGCTTGTTGATCCTGCATCTTATTTCAAATGTTTACAGACGTTTTCCCATTCGGTCGAACAAATAAACGTCTTATTACCAAAGTGCTATTGAAAACACATCGTGGCTGGTGGTGCTTGTTTGTAGAGGTCTTCATTTCTTCAGCTTTAACAGTGCTGCTGATCGTGGTGGTGGTGCTTGGCTTGCACATGCAAATTCAGCGAGCACAACATTCTATAATATAGTTGTTATTTGACGGATCAAATTAAAAGCTTATTTCACATTTTTTGACATGCAAAGACCCAAACGGCATTCCATATCTACATAGTTTTAGTTGATTTATGTTAAGACTGGAGGTTTTTTTTTCTTCAGAGAAACATTGCGTAAAAACAGACAATCATGACCCACCAGTTGAGAATCGCTGAGTTAAGCTATAACCACAGTGATGTTTTGAGCAATTTAGGGATTTTAAATCAGTATACACATGTACTCAGTTGTGTGGTTAAAACAGGCTTTATTTTGTTAATTGGTTGGCTGTGTGTTACTGCTATATCTGTGATCTGATGTCTGTCTCAGGTAAGATCCAGGAGGTGATCCTACAGGAGCACCTGGAGAAAGAAGACGAGGTGTTGGTGTCACTGGCTGGACTCAAACAGGTGTGTGTATGCATTTGTGCATGACAAATCACATTTTACAGTGAAATGCTTACTTACAAGCCCTTAACCAACAATGTAGTTTTAAGAAAAACGAGTGAGTAAAAAATACAAATAAATAATTAAAGCGCAGCAGTAAAATAACAGTAGCGGGGCTATATACAGGGGGTACCGGTACAGAGTCACTGCGGGGGCACAGGTTAGTCGAGGTAATATGTAGGCATCATTAGTGACTGCGTAGATAATACGCAGGGAGTAGCAGCAGCGTAAAATAGGGGAGGAGACAAAGCACATAATCTGGGTAGCTATTTGACTAGATGTTCAGGAGTCTTATGGCTTGGGGTTAGAAGCCTCTTGGACCTAGACTTGGCACTCTGGTACAGCTTGCCCTGCAGTAGCAGAGAGAACAGTCTATGACTAGGGTGGCTGGAGTCTGACAAAACATTTTTTAGTGCCTTCCTCTGACACCGCCTGGTATAGAGGTCCTGGATGGCAGGAAGCTTGGCCCTGGTGATGTACTGGGCCGTACGCACTACCCTCTTTAGTGCTTTGTGGTCAGAGGCTGAGCAGTTGCCATACCAGGCAGTGATGCAACCAGTCAGGATGCTCTCGATTGTGCAGCTGTAGAACCTTTTGAACATCTGAGGACCCATGCCAAATCTTTTCAGTCTCCTGAGGGGGAATAGGTTTAGTCGTGCCCTCTTCACGACTATCTTGGTGTGTTTGACCATGTTAGTTTGTTGGTGATGTGGAGGCCAAGGAACTTGAAGCTCTCAACCTGCTCCACTGCAGCCCCATCAATGAGAATGGGGGTGTGCTCTGTTCTCCTTTTCCTGTGGTCCACAATCATCTCCTTTGTCTTGATCACGTTGAGGGAGAGGTTGTTGTCCTGGCACTACACGGCCAAGTTTCTGACCTCCCTATAGGCTGTCTCGTTGTTGGTGATCAGGCCCACCCCTGTTGTGTTGTTGGCAAACTTAATGATGGTGTTGGAGTCGTGCCTGACCATGCAGTCATGAGTGAACAGGGAGTACAGTAGGGGACTGGGCACGCACCCGAGGAGCCCCCGTGTTGAGGATCAGTGTGGCAGATGTGTTGCTACCTACCCTCACCACCTGGGGGTGGCCTGTGGAAGTCCAGGATTCAGTTGCAGAGGGAGGTGTTTAGTCCCAGCGTCATTAGCTTAATGATGAGTTTTGAGGGCACTATGGTGTTGAACGCTGAGCTGTAGTCAATGAATAGCATTCTCACATACGTGTTCCTTTTGTCCAGGTGGGAAAGGGCAGTAGAGAGTGCATCTGTGGATCTGTTGGGGCGGAATGCAAATTGGAGTGGGTCTAGGGTTTCTGGGATAATGGTGTTGTGAGCCATGACCAGCCTTTCAAAGCACTTCATGGCTACAGACATGAGTGCTACGGGTCGGTAATCATTTAGGCATGTTACCTTGGTGTTCTTGGGCACAGGGACTACGGTGGTCTGCTTATTCTTCCAGAACGAGGTGAGTAATCGCTGTCCTGATATCTACAAGCTCTTTTTGGTCATAAGAGATGGTGGCAGAAACATTATGTACAAAATAAGTTACAATTAATGCAAAAAACACACAATAGCACAATTGGTTAGGAGACCGTAAAACGGCAGCCATTTCCTCCGGCGCTTGTAAATATTGGCATTTAACCATATGTGTTGTCAGTTCGTGTGTTCTTTGTACTCTCTCTGTATGTGTGTGTGTTCATCATGACTTGCTCTGTGTATTTGTGAATGAATCGTTCAGATCAAGGACATCCTGAAGGGAGCGCTGCGTTTCAACCAGAGCCTGCTGGAGGCTGAGGAGAACGAGGAGATCACCATCGCTGACGACCACTATGACATCGCCTCCAATGCCGCTGCAGCCATCGTAGAACAGCTCGCCAACTGTCACCATGACAAACACCCCTTCCAGGCCACACCGCAGCGTGGCGACGGTGATGGAGAACAGAAGGACCGAGAGGAGGAAGAGCATGAGCACACGGAGTCAGAGCAACAGGTGAACACACACATACTCTTTGCATTGTACCCTTGCATACTTTGGTACTTGCAAATGGAGATCATTCACACCCGTTCCGATATCCCACCACTTCGTATACATCCCCTATACATCAAATGTTTTGATGCATTGTGGGTAAATGGTGACTTTATTTATGATACAAGGTGATTTGTAGATCAGCCTGTCAGCAGCAGTGTTGAACAAGCCCCTTGTCTCCCCATGCAGGCGTCTCCCCCAGAGTCATCTCTGTCTGTGGGTTCGGAGGGGAAGAACTGGGACGACTACATCCTGGTCTCGCAGGACGGAGAGCTGCAGCCCACCGAGAGAGGGGCCGAGAGGACCCCTCCAATCAGACTGCTCCGTGGCTCGCTCAGGGTGGAGCCGGAGGGCGTGGGGGTGTTCCAGGACCCCCTAATGGGTGCAGCGTCTGGCTCCTCCAGCCCAGACGAGGGCAGCACTCACAGCAAAGACTATGACTTCACCATCGTCAACCCCCAGGACCTGTGAGGGACTATACTGTACTGATTTGGGTGGGAGTTACCCCTAACCAGAGATGTAGGATCAGTTTATCAATCCCCTTATCCCCACCTTAACCATTAGGGGGAGAAATGCAAAACTGACCGTAGATCAGTCTTTAGGGGGTTACTTCATCCCAACCTGGAGGATATGCTGTTTCACGGGGGCAAACCAATGTGCCACTGCTGGATGAAACTTGCACATGTGGACTGGGCTATGACAGCCAACCTACTGTCAGGCAGTCGCCAATACTTTATCATTTCCTCTGTCTGTCCTTATGTCTGACACATTACCCTCTCTAACCTGATCTGGATTCCTTGAATACTATAGATCTCTCCTATGCCTATTGCCTGCCCTCCTGTATGCTTGGGTCTTAGCAGTTATCCAACCCCACCTCTGACTTTAATAGGAATACCCATTTTGCCACAAGATGGCACCACTAGACAGTTCACTACAGGCTACCCTCAGGAGCTGGAATTCATACTGCATTTATCAGTGTGGGGAATCCTTTCCCTTCTCTCTGTATGTAGCAGTAATTGAAGGGTAGGGTAGTACCCTGTTTCTCCAGGTAGGGGAGCTGTCTGTCCATCTAATGCCTGTGTCTAAAGATGACTTGTCTTACCGCCATTCATCTCTTCTTTGATTGGTCTTTAACTGTTCAAGAGAAGTTGCTCCTAACATATCTAGGATCAGACTCCCAATCGCTAGTCCTTCACCTACCATTAGGGGGATTTTAAAATATCTGATTCTGTATCGGTTGTTAGGGACAACTTCTAACCAGTGCCTGTAAATCATTGGCAGATTACCTGACTCCCTCTTTCTCCTTGACGTTGTTAGAAGCTATTTTAACCTGCACTGCATTACAAGGTGAAAGTTTTTGTTTTTTTAAGAAATTAATTCAAATGTATCTATGGAATAATAACATAGGTTTCCTTATTTCCGGTGTCCCTGTATTTAGTTCTCTTGCTTCCTGTGGTAGCCAAGTAAAGCATTGCACATAAGGGATGTCCCTATAACCCAGATTAACTAGACCAATAAAAGCATTGCACATAAGGGATGTCCCTATAACCCAGATTAACTAGACCAATAAAAGCATTGCACATAAGGGATGTCCCTATAACCCAGATGAACTAGACCAATAAAAGCATTGCACATAAGGGATGTCCCTATAACCCAGATTAACTAGACCAATAAAAGCATTGCACATAAGGGATGTCCCTATAACCCAGATTAACTAGACCAATAAAAGCATTGCACATAAGGGATGTCCCTATAACCCAGATTAACTAGACCAATAAAAGCATTGCTCATAAGGGATGTCCCTATAACCCAGATTAACTAGACCAATAAAAGCATTGCTCATAAGGGATGTCCCTATAACCCAGATTAACTAGACCAATAAAAGCATTGCACATAAGGGATGTCCCTATAACCCAGATTAACTAGACCAATAAAAGCATTGCTCATAAGGGATGTCCCTATAACCCAGATTAACTAGACCAATAAAAGCATTGCTCATAAGGGATGTCCCTATAACCCAGATTAACTAGACCAATAAAAGCATTGCACATAAGGGATGTCCCTATAACCCAGATTAACTAGACCAATAAAAGCATTGCACATAAGGGATGTTCCTATAACCCAGATTAACTAGACCAATAAAAGCATTGCTCATAAGGGATGTCCCTATAACCCAGATTAACTAGACCAATAAAAGCATTGCTCATAAGGGATGTCCCTATAACCCAGATTAACTAGACCAATAAAAGCATTGCTCTTGCTAAAGTATGCCTGTGTCGTTGTGGCTTTGTACTGCTTTTCAACAGGACATTGTAGTCTGTAGCAACATGCTGAATTGTGAGTACAACTTAACTCTTCAGCTGTACAAATTGAATAGAGCCTGACCTCTTAGTGTGTTTGGTGAGTGTCGGTCAGCAATCACCAGACTGATGTGTGTATGACATTTGAAAATGCCAGTTCAATACTTTGTGGCTTCTCTTTGATGTCAGGCCCTAGTTGTGTCTCTCTGATTGCATGTGTGGCTATCAAGAGTCCAGGGTCAAAGCTGTGTGATTTTTGAAAGCACTGTTTTATGGTAATAAAGACACAGCCAGATTATAAATTAGCTGGTTTATTTGCATATAGTTTTTTTAATCCAGGTAGGCCAGTTGAGAACAAGTTCTCATTTACAACTGCGACCTCGTTTGGGTGTGGTAATACATCTAATGGATATGGTTTGGAGGAGATATTGATGTCAATTTAGAGACAACTTGTCTTATAACATCAGGTGAATAACAAAGGTTTTCAAGACGCCAACCACTGTCTTCCGACAGGTGGCATCTAGGCAACGCTCATCCTTCAGTTCCAGGCAGATTTGTCACACTGACTTAAGACAAAAGGCCAATGAATGAAAATGACCATTTTGTAAAAATGCAGTAATATTTTAGTCAATGAGGATAAAACCAGATATTAAAATAGCGTAATGTGACAACACCATAACAAAACAGTGGTCTAAGTGCCATGGAAGGAGAACTTGAAATACTGTTACACTGTTTCTGATGGTTGAATCATTAACACTGTCTGGTTGAGTTAAATGAACCCTATGCCACCAATAGACATCCATAGAATTTGGATGAGTAGAACATTCCTGGACCTTCTGACCATAGCAATTTGACTGCTAAGTGCCGTTTCTGACCAGCATCCCATTGACAGCCCAACTAGTCCAAATCTGAAACGGACCCTAACCAATTCAGAAATGAAATATGGGTTTATCACATCTCAGTTGGTAGACTGCTGGCGTTTGCAACTTTAGTATCGTGAGTTTGATTCCAGCCGGGGCCACCAATATGAAAGTGTATGTACGCACTGCTGTAAGTTGCTTTGGATAAAAGTGTCTGCTAAATGGCATATTATTATTAGATATCAGTAGCATTCACACATTCTGTATCAGCCTCCTGAAGCACACACAGACACTTCTGTCAATTAGTTTCACTTTGTGCTACAGGCTTTCAAAACATATTCACACCCCTTTTTCCGGTAACATTTAGTTTGAAGGGGTCCTTGTTACATTGTAATTACACCGTAATAAGTACTGTGGTTAACTAGCAAGTGTGTAAATACAAGGGTGGTACAAATGGGCAGGTTTCCACTAAATTCACCAACTTAGTGTTTCGCCTCTTCTCAGCTGCATACAGTAACAACTGTCTCACAGGTTGTGATCAGTCGCGGATGTGCTGGGTATCTGAGAGATTATAGCTTATGCTCAATAGGCTGTAATTACTTAGCCTTGAATGTGCACTGTTCAAACTATATCTCCGCTCAGTGTTGTTGCTGGCACTTGACCCCAAAATAAAGTGCAGCATCTGGGTTAACTTGGTTGATCAGGTAAAAACAGATCAGTAGGTCAAACTCAATGACTTGGGTGGCATCCCAGATGTGGAAAAACACAGTACATGTAATGTTTGCCTAAGTACAATGTAATTACTAGTTGTTACACAGGATTTAGCTAGTTAAAATGAAGTGTATCTTGAAGGATGCTTAGTTGTAATTAATGTGTACTCATACAGTACACTACCCATCCTGACAATCAGGCCTCATTTTAAAGCTTCTGGAAGCTACACTTTTCACAATAAGGTACAGAAATGAAACTTCCAAAAGCTTCAGGGCCAAGTTATCAGGATGGGTAGTGTCCTAAATTGAATCAATTTTAAGTAGAGGCTGTAACGCAACAAAATGTTGAAAAAATCAAGGGGTGTGAATACTTTCTGAAGGGACTGTAGTTTCATGACCCTGAAAACCCTCTTCACTCCCCCCAAAATAAACACAAACCAAGAGTAACAAACATTGCACATAGGGCCCGATTCAGACTTAGGAAATGCACGCACCCCTTTCCTACTCGACAGTAGTTGGTATTCAGACTTACCTTATGTAGGTGCATAATTGGCTTTGCAGGTGTGGTTCCCTTACGCGAGCGAATAAATGTAATTACACAGCTGAAAATCTTCCCACTGGCTGACCAACAGATTTTCTTGTGGAGTTTTCAGTACATTTATCTGAAGCCACCCCTTAAAATTGTGCGTACCTTTTAATTAGAATTTTCTCGGCAGACAATATATGGAAAGAACTGTTCAGAATATTAGGCATTAATGAAAGAAAGCCATGTAAATACACGTCTCCTTTTCAGCACCAATTGGTAGATTTAAAAATACTTAGATCAATGTATATTTTTTAGGGTTAGGAAAATATTTCTGAAAAATAAGTTTGGATGGCTTTTATGCACAAAACATATTGGTGAATCAAAAATAGTGGTTATAAATGTATGTGGGTAAAACGGACGGTGGCTACCGATAGTGGCTGATATTTAACAGAATACAAATTGTAAAAAAATACGGTGAGAAGTCGGGGCATATAATTAAAACATTCTATAAATCAACTCGGTAGGTTTGGCGCTATACTATTATCAACCTACAGCTTGAGTCTCCACATTTCATCCCTGCAAGTTAAGGCCAGCATTTCATCAAATTCACTGTGGAAAAGTTGACATGTTGATATGCTTCAGTTTACTGACATATGACTGGTTTCACATTCATCTGGAGCGATCATCAAGGTAAAATAGTTCTAAACAATTGTAATTTATATTTACTATCCCCTTATCCAAATGGTTTACTCATTTACTTAGACCAAATCAATATTTCTTATCAATTTGTAAATTACAGTGTGTGGAGAATGGTGTTATTTGTATCAGGAAAGAATGAAGTAGATGTTCCACCTGGAACCGACAGGTTGCTCGACCTTAACCATCCTTTCCTCGTACGTAAAGTTGGTGGAATTAAGGTAAGAATACAGCACACAGTGCCTTCGCAAAGTATTCAGACCCCTTGACTTCTTCCACATTTAGTTACATTACAGCCTTATACTAAAATGGATTCAATAAAAAAGATTTTCAGCAAACTACACACAATACCTCACAATGATAAAGCGAACAGGTTTTTATACATTTTTGCAAATGTATAAAAAAAATAAACCTTATTTACGTAAGTATTCAGACCCTTTGCTATGAGACTCGAAATTGAGCTCAGGTGGAGTCTGTTTCCATTGATCATCCATTATATGTTTCTACAACTTGATTGAAGTCCACTTGTGGTAAATTCAATTGATTGGACATGATTTGGAAAGGCACACACCTGTCTATATAAGGTCCCACAGTTGACAGTGCATGTCAGAGCAAAAACCAAGCCATGAGATCAAAGTAATTGTCCGTAGAGTTCCAAGAATGGATTGTGT
Organism: Oncorhynchus nerka; assembly: GCF_034236695.1. Lineage (NCBI taxonomy): Eukaryota > Metazoa > Chordata > Actinopteri > Salmoniformes > Salmonidae > Oncorhynchus > Oncorhynchus nerka. The sequence continues at coordinate 82,377,759 of NC_088399.1, read as the reverse complement.
CGAGGCACAGATCTGGGGAAAGGTACCAAAAAATGTCTGCAGCATTGAAGCTCCCCAAGAACACAGTGGCCTCCATCATTCTTAAATGGAAGAAGTTTAGAACCACAGAGGCTCTTCCTAGAGCTGGCTGCCCGGCCAAACTGAGCAATCGGGGGAGATGAGCCTTGGTCAGGGAGGTGACCAAGAACCTGATGGTCAATCTGATAGAGCTCTAGAGTTCTTCTGAGGAGATGGGAGAACCTTCCAGAAGGACAAACATCTCTGCAGCACTCCACCAATCAGGCCTTTATGGTAGAGTGCCCACTCCTCAGTGCAAGACATATGACAGCCCACTTGGAGTTTGCCAAAAGGCACCTAAAGGACTCTCAGACCATGAGAAACAAGATTCTCTGGTCTGATGAAACCAAGATGGAACTCTTTGGCCTGAATGCCAAGCTTCAAGTCTGAAGGAAACCTGGCACCATCTCTACGGTGAAGCATGTGGTGGCAGCATCATGCTGTGGGTATGTTTATCAGCAGCAGGGACTGGGAGACTAGTCAGGTTCGAGGGAAAGATGAATGGAGCAAAGTATAGAGAGATCCTTGATGAAAACCCGCTCCAGAGCGCTCAGGACCTCAGACTGGGGTGAAGGTTCCCCTTCCAAGAAGACTTGCAGCTGGAATCACTGCCAAAGATGCTTCAAAAGGTACTGAGTAAAGGGTCTGAATACTTATGTAAATGTGATATTTCAGTTTTTTAAATGTATTAATTTCTCTGATCTCCACTCTGAAAGAATAGCTGGCTGAAACATTTTTTTAAATTCAAGGTCAGAATACGTTTGAAAGAAAAGCTCATAAAAAGGGAATTAAGTTCCATTTACAAGTGCATAACTCGGGTCTGAATCGGCCCCATAGAGAGCAGGATTAAACATTTCTTATTTATAGCTGCATACAAAGTAGGGGACAGGGCAGTCTGTCTCTCTCTTTCTCTCAGACCTCATTCCTTCATTCCTCTCTACATTCCTGTCTCCAGTGTCTTTGACATTACTCCTCCCTCTTGGCAGTGCTATAACAGGAGTTTTTCTCTTCAACTGAGTCCATCCTCCTTCTTCCTCATCGTTGTCTGGAGAAAATGGCAGACTAATCTCCAGCAGCCCCCGGGTGAGATGCAGAAGGAGCCTATCACTATAGAACGTATGTAGCAACTTCTTATCACCCTGACAATCCTCAGAATAGGACGATTGTGCCTTTAGAAACGGACCTACGGTCAGTTTTTACATTTCCCCCTTATGGTTCAATATATCATTTTAGACAGGTAAACTGTTCCTAGACCTGTCTGTGACTAAGGGAAACTTCTTGCCGGAGCTGTACCCGACATTGAAGGAAGGGCGTCCAGGCTGCGCCGAGTGTGGGTTGTCTCTCCTGTCCCGCCCTTACTGAGGTTAGAGGTCAGAGCAGCGTAGTGGACCTGCTTTATGTTCTCCTGTACCTCCGTCTTAGCCCGTTTCAGCAGGTCTGCCTGCCCCTGAGAGAGAGAAGGGGAAGGATAGGAAGAGAGAGAGGAGTTGGTTTGAGTTGGCCAATGTGGAAACAGACTGGCAATATTCTGTGGTGTGTGTGTGTGTGTGTGTGTGTATTCACCTTCAGTATTGTGATGTTCCAGCTGAAACTCTCCACAGCTCTGGTGACCTTACGACCTTTAAGCCCCTCCTTCACTGCCATGGGCTTTAACTTCTCATGGAACTCCATGGCTAGGTGACCACAGACACACATACACACACAATATTACAATCTTGAACATTTCCCTCTTTGTCAACCTCTCCAGATCTTAACCAAGCCCCAAGACTGGCACAACCTCTCTGTGTATTAACCAAGGCCCAAGACTGGCTCAACCACTCGGTGTATTAACCAAGCCCCAAGACTGGCTCAACCTCTCTGTGTATTATCTGTATGATCGTAGCTAGCTACATAGCTAGCTACATAGCCGTCTTTGTTTCAAAGATAATTGTGTAGTCTAGAGCGATTTTCTAGGTTAGTTAGCCAGCTATTGTCGTTCTCCTACGCAACGTAACGTAACCAACACTGCTAGCTAGCCAGCTAGCTCCCGATAAGCAGCATTGTAGAAACTTCACACTCAACGGTACGACTTGATTAGGGTAGTGTCAACAACGCAGCTAGCCTACCCCAGCAGTACTCTATCATTTTAATCATTTTAGTCAATTAGATTCTTGCTACGTAAGCTTAACTTTCTGAACATTCGAGACGTGTAGTCCACTTGTCATTCCAATCTCCTCTGCATTAGCGTAGCCTCTTCTCTAGCCTGTCAACTATGTGTCTGTCTATCCCTGTTCTCTCCTCTCTGCACAGACCATACAAACGCTCCACACCGCATGGCCGCAGCCACCCTAATCTGGTGGTCCCAGCGCGCACGACCCACGTGGAGTTCCAGGTCTCCGGTAGCCTCTGGAACTGCCGATCTGCGGCCAACAAGGCAGAGTTCATCTCAGCCTATGTCTCCCTCCAGTCCCTCGACTTCTTGGCTCTGACGGAAACATGGATCACCACAGACAACACCGCTACTCCTACTGCTCTCTCTTCGTCCGCCCACGTGCTCTCGCACACCCCGAGAGCTTCTGGTCAGCGGGGTGGTGGCACCGGGATCCTCATCTCTCCCAAGTGGTCATTCTCTCTTTCTCCCCTTACCCATCTGTCTATCGCCTCCTTTGAATTCCATGCTGTCACAGTTACCAGCCCTTTCAAGCTTAACATCCTTATCATTTATCGCCCTCCAGGTTCCCTCGGAGAGTTCATCAATGAGCTTGATGCCTTGATAAGCTCCTTTCCTGAGGACGGCTCACCTCTCACAGTTCTGGGCGACTTTAACCTCCCCACGTCCACCTTTGACTCATTCCTCTCTGCCTCCTTCTTTCCACTCCTCTCCTCTTTTGACCTCACCCTCTCACCTTCCCCCCTACTCACAAGGCAGGCAATACGCTCGACCTCATCTTTACTAGATGCTGTTCCTCCACTAACCTCATTGCAACTCCCTCCAAGTCTCCGACCACTACCTTGTATCCTTTTCCCTCTCGCTCTCATCCAACACTTCCCACACTGCCCCTACTCGGATGGTATCGCGCCGTCCCAACCTTCGCTCTCTCTCCCCCGCTACTCTCTCCTCTTCCATCCTATCATCTCTTCCCTCTGCTCAAACCTTCTCCAACCTATCTCCTGATTCTGCCTCCTCAACCCTCCTCTCCTCCCTTTCTGCATCCTTTGACTCTCTATGTCCCCTATCCTCCAGGCCGGCTCGGTCCTCCCCTCCCGCTCCGTGGCTCGACGACTCATTGCGAGCTCACAGAACAGGGCTCCGGGCAGCCGAGCGGAAATGGAGGAAAACTCGCCTCCCTGCAGACCTGGCATCCTTTCACTCCCTCCTCTCTACATTTTCCTCCTCTGTCTCTGCTGCTAAAGCCACTTTCTACCACTCTAAATTCCAAGCATCTGCCTCTAACCCTAGGAAGCTCTTTGCCACCTTCTCCTCCCTCTTGAATCCTCCTCCCCCTCCCCCCTCCTCCCTCTCTGCAGATGACTTCGTCAACCATTTTGAAAAGAAGGTCGACGACATCCGATCCTCGTTTGCTAAGTCAAACGACACCGCTGGTTCTGCTCACACTGCCCTACCCTGTGCTCTGACCTCTTTCTCCCCTCTCTCTCCAGATGACATCTCACGTCTTGTGACGGCCGGCCGCCCAACAACCTGCCCGCTTGACCCTATCCCCTCCTCTCTTCTCCAGACCATCTCCGGTGACCTTCTCCCTTACCTCACCTCGCTCATCAACTCATCCCTGACCGCTGGCTACGTCCCTCCCGTCTTCAAGAGAGCGAGAGTTGCACCCCTTCTGAAAAAACCTACACTCGATCCCTCCGATGTCAACAACTACAGACCAGTATCCCTTCTTTCTTTTCTCTCCAAAACTCTTGAACGTGCCGTCCTTGGCCAGCTCTCCCGCTATCTCTCTCAGAATGACCTTCTTGATCCAAATCAGTCAGGTTTCAAGACTAGTCATTCAACTGAGACTGCTCTTCTCTGTATCACGGAGGCGCTCCGCACTGCTAAAGCTAACTCTCTCTCCTCTGCTCTCATCCTTCTAGACCTATCGGCTGCCTTCGATACTGTGAACCATCAGATCCTCCTCTCCACCCTCTCCGAGTTGGGCATCTCCGGCGCGGCCCACGCTTGGATTGCGTCCTACCTGACAGGTCGCTCCTACCAGGTGGCGTGGCGAGAATCCGTCTCCTCACCACGTGCTCTCACCACTGGTGTCCCCAGGGCTCTGTTCTAGGCCCTCTCCTATTCTCGCTATACATCAAGTCACTTGGCTCTGTCATAACCTCACATGGTCTCTCCTATCATTGCTATGCAGACGACACACAATTAATCTTCTCCTTTCCCCCTTCTGACGACCAGGTGGCGAATCGCATCTCTGCATGTCTGGCAGACATATCAGTGTGGATGACGGATCATCACCTCAAGCTGAACCTCGGCAAGACGGAGCTGCTCTTCCTCCCGGGGAAGGACTGCCCGTTCCATGATCTCGCCATCACGGTTGACAACTCCATTGTGTCCTCGTCCCAGAGCGCTAAGAACCTTGGCGTGATCCTGGACAACACCCTGTCGTTCTCAAATAACATCAAGGCGGTGGCCCGTTCCTGTAGGTTCATGCTCTACAACATCCGCAGAGTACGACCCTGCCTCACACAGGAAGCGGCGCAGGTCCTAATCCAGGCACTTGTCATCTCCCGTCTGGATTACTGCAACTCGCTGTTGGCTGGGCTCCCTGCCTGTGCCATTAAACCCCTACAACTCATCCAGAACGCCGCAGCCCGTCTGGTGTTCAACCTTCCCAAGTTCTCTCACGTCACCCCGCTCCTCCGCTCTCTCCACTGGCTTCCAGTTGAAGCTCGCATCCGCTACAAGACCATGGTGCTTGCCTACGGAGCTGTGAGGGGAACGGCACCTCACTACCTCCAGGCTCTGATCAGGCCCTACACCCAAACAAGGGCACTGCGTTCATCCACCTCTGGCCTGCTCGCCTCCCTACCACTGAGGAAGTACAGTTCCCGCTCAGCCCAGTCAAAACTGTTCGCTGCTCTGGCCCCCCAATGGTGGAACAAACTCCCTCACGACGCCAGGACAGCGGAGTCAATCACCACCTTCCGGAGACACCTGAAACCCCACCTCTTTAAGGAATACCTAGGATAGGATAAAGTAATCCTTCTCCCCCCTTAAAAGACCTAGATGCACTATTGTAAAGTGGCTGTTCCACTGGATGTCATAAGGTGAAAGCACCAATCTGTAAGTCGCTCTGGATAAGAGCGTCTGCTAAATGACTTAAATGTAAATGTAATGTATTAACCAAGGCCCAAGTCTGCCTCAACCTCTCTGTGTATTAACCAAGGCCCAAGACTGGCTCAACCACTCTGTGTATTAACCAAGCCCCAAGACTGGCTCAACCTCTCTGTGTATTAACCAAGGCCCAAGGCTGGCTCAACCTCTCCACGTATTAACCAAGGCCCAAGGCTGGCTCAACCTCTCCACGTATTAACCAAGGCCCAAGGCTGGCTCAACCTCTCCACGTATTAACCAAGGCCCAAGGCTGGCTCAACCGCTCTGTGTATTAACCAAGGCCCAGGTCTGCCTCAACCTCTCTGTGTATTAACCAAGCCCCAAGGCTGGCTCAATCTCTCTGTTTATTAACCAAGCCCCAAGGCTGGCTCAATCTCTCTGTTTATTAACCAAGCCCCAAGGCTGGCTCAACCTCTCTGTGCATTAACCAAGGCCCAAGACTGGCTCAACCTCTCTGTGCATTAACCAAGGCCCAAGACTGGCTCAACCTCTCTGTGCATTAATCAAGGCCCAAGACTGGCTCAACCTCTCCACGTCTTAACCAAGGCCCAAGGCTGCCTCAACCTCTCCACGTATTAACCAAGGCCCAAGGCTGCCTCAACCTCTCCACGTATTAACCAAGGCCCAAGGCTGCCTCAACCTCTCCACGTATTAACCAAGGCCCAAGGCTGCCTCAACCTCTCCACGTATTAACCAAGGCCCAAGGCTGCCTCAACCTCTCCACGTATTAACCAAGGCCCAAGACTGGCTCAACCTCTCCACGTCTTAACCAAGGCCCAAGACTGCCTCAACCTCTCCACATATTAACCAAGGCCCAAGGCTGCTTCAACCTCTCCAAATATTAACCAAGGCCCAAGACTGCCTCAACCTCTCCACATATTAACCAAGGCCCAAGGCTGCTTCAACCTCTCCAAATATTAACCAAGGCCCAAGGCTGCCTCAACCTCTCCACGTATTAACCAAGGCCCAAGGCTGCCTCAACCTCCCCACGTATTAACCAAGGCCCAAGGCTGCCTCAACCTCTCCACGTATTAACCAAGGCCCAAGACTGGCTCAACCTCTCCGTGTCTTAACCAAGGCCCAAGACTGGCTCAACCTCTCCGTGTCTTAACCAAGGCCCAAGGCTGGCTCAACCTCTCTGTGTCTTAACCAAGGCCCAAGGCTGGCTCAACCTCTCTGTGTCTTAACCAAGGCCCAAGACTGGCTCAGGTCAGTGGTTTGGTGGTGTCTGGTATTTGAGATTCAATCAAAAGTCTTCACCAGTTTATTACACCACAGAGAGAAACAGTGGTGTGTATTCATGGATGCCAAGGGAAGCCAGAATATCTTTTGCCTCTATGTTTAATAAATTTGAATGCATCTAAGCGAGCGAAACAGCGCCCCCTCTGTCTCTGTACGTGTAGTGAATCGATTGGATGCGGTCTGGTCAAAAAAAGTATGACCTTGTTGCTGCTTGCATTGAATGCAAGGGAAGCCAGCGAGCATGTGGCCTACCTTGACAAAAAATATTAAATAATAGACAATCAGCGTTGAGCTAAACTGAGGGAGCTCAGCTGTGAATGGTTCTGGCGCACCAAAAAAAAGTGCTAAGGGAAACCAGATTGTATTTGGCTTCAGACCAATCACATCAGAAGCCAAACGTCACTGACAAAACAAAACATACATTTTTGCATCTCGTTGGGTCATTGTCTTCCGGTGGCTAGCTAGCCAGCTAAAATTAGCCATGGCGGGAGATAGGGATTTGGACTTGTGGTTTTACTTAATTCTCCGTACGGGCCAATGATGATAACAGTGATTCTGATGCAACCATAAATTCATACATTGTGTCCCTTGCCTGAAAGGATGGAAGTTCAAGTAGCTGACTTGCGCATCGTTGCCCATGAAAGGAATTTAGGCTAGCGAGCAAGCATTTTAGCCAGGTAGCCTAACACAACAAAATAATCCAAATCATAGACCATTTAGGCAACATGAAAGAGGAGGATGGCATTGGGTGAGTCAACACGCACACACAGAAATTAGTACCATGGACAGCCACATCATAGAGTATTTAGCTTGTGTTTATTGGACAAAATTGTTTTTGGTATCTTTTAGTTGTCACTGTGTTAATAATTATTATTTAAGGCTACTCTGACATTGCTCATCCTAATATTTATATATTCCTAATATTTATATATTCCTTAATTCCATTATTTTACTTTTGTGTGTAATGTTGTGGATTGTTAGATATTATTGCACTGTTGGAGCTAAACTCACAAGCATTTTGCTACACCCGCTATAACATCTGCTAAAAACATGTTTATGTGACCAATAAAATGTAATTTTATGAGAATAAGCATAGGTGATTAGATGATGTTGAAGTTGAAATGGTGCTGGACTAGTGGAGGCAGCTCCTGTTTTCTTTGCGACTTGGGGTAACTCTCCGGTGTTTATAGTTGTTTAGTCCGAAAGAGTTGGAAACCTTACCTTGCTTGGCCATGCTGTTGGTCATGTAACTGTTTGTTACATGCAGTACGGTACATTCAGACCACTTGACTTTTTCTACATTTTGTTACGTTACAGCCTTGTCCTAAAAAAATGTCAATTGTTTTTTCCCCTCATCAATCTACACCTAGTACTCTATAATGACAAAGCAAAAACAGTTTTTGACATCTTTGCAAAAATACATTTACATAAGTATTCAGACCCTTTACTCAGTACATTGTTGAAGCACCTTTGGCAGCGATTACAGCCTTGAGTCTTCTTGGGTATGACGCTATAAGCTTGGCACACCTGTATTTTATGAATGATGGCGCCAGAGGGGATGGCTGCCGTTTTACGGGCTCCTAACCAATTGTGCTATTTTGGTAGTTTTTTCAATTATTTTGTACATTAAGTTGCTGCTACCATCTCGTATGACCGAAAAGAGTTTCTGGACATCAGAACATTGATTACTCACTTTGAACTGGAGAAAGATTTTTCTTTAATGAGTCTGACGCGAAGGATACACTGCTTTCCGGAGAACAGGCCCAAATCCCCTTCATTAGCGTGAAGAAAAGGAAGAGATACAGAGGGAGAAGGTCGGGGTGCATTGTTAGGATTCATAGGCGAGTGAGTAAATCTCCATTACCATCGGTGCAATCACTGGAAAACAAACTCAATGATCTACGGTCGAGACTATCCTACCAAAGGGAAATTATACTGTAATATAGGCAACATCCGCACCGAGCTAGCTGACGCTTTCAAGGAGCGGGAAACTTAATCAGGATGCTTATAAGAAATCCTGCTTCGCCCTAAAATGAACCATCAAACAGGGAAAGCGTCAATACAGGATGAAGATTGAATCCTACTGCACCGGCTCTGACGCTCATGGCAGGGCATGCAAACTAACAAGATTCAACAGACATAAACTGAACAAGTTCCACAGACAAATGACTAACAGAAGTCGAATAATGTGTCCCTGAACAAAGGGGAGGGGGGGGGGGATTTCTGGGGAGAAGGGCCCTAGCCCTCACCCTCCGATCCAACATGTTTTTGCCAGTCCTGTCTGGTCCAGCGACGGTGGGTTTGTGCCCATAGGCGATGTTGTTGCCGGTGATGTCTGGTGAGGACCTGCCTTACAACAGGCCTACAAGCCCTCAGTCCAGCCTTTCTCAGCCTATTGCGGACAGTCTGAGCACTGATGGAGGGATTGTGCGTTCCTGGTGTAACTCTGGCAGTTGTTGTTGCCATTCTGTACCAGTCCCGCAGGTGTGATGTCCGGATGTACCGATCCTGTGCAGGTGTTGTTACACGGTCACTGCCACTGTGAGGACGATCAGCTGTCCATCCTGTCTCCCTGTAGCGCTGTCTTTGGAGTCTCACAGTACAGACATTGCCATTTATTGCCCTGCCCACATCTGCAGTCCTCAAGCCTCCTTGCAACATGCCTAAGGTTCATGCAGATGAGCAGGAAGCCTGGGCATCTTTTGGTGTTTTTCAGAGTCATTAGAAAGGCCTCTTTAGTGTCCTATGTTTTCATAACTGTGACCTTAATTGCCTACTGTCTGTAAGCTGTTAGTGTCTTGACGACCGTTCCACAGCTGCATGTTCATTAATTGTTTATGGTTCATTGAACAAGCATGGGAAACAGTGTTTAAACCCTTTACAATGAAGATCTGTGAAGTTATTTGGATTTTTATGAATTATCTTTGAAAGACAGGGTCCTGAAAAAGAGACGTTTCTTTTTTTTGCTGAGTTTATATACCAGGCGGTGTCCGAGGAAGGCCCAAAAAATGGTCAGACTCCAGTTACCCAAGTCATAAACTGTTCTCTCTGCTACCGCATGGCAAGCGGTACCGGAGTGCCAAGTCTAGGTCCAAAAGGCTCTTTAACGGCTTCTACACCCAAGCTATAAGACTGCTGAACAATTAATCAAATGGCCACCCGGACTATTTACATTGACCCCCCTTTGTTTTTACACAGCTGCTACTCGCTGTTTATTATCTATGCATAGTCACTTTACCCCTACCTAAATGTACAAATGACCTCGACTATCCTGTACCCCCGCACACTGACTCGGTACCGGTACCCCCTATACATAGCCTTGTTATTGTTATGTAATTTTATTGTGTTACTTTTTTTATTTTATGTTTTACTTTATGTTATTTAGTAAATATTTTCTTAACTGTATTTCTTGAAATGCATTGTTGGTTAAGGGTTTGTAAGTAAGCATTTCACTGTAACTGTTGTATTTGGCACATGTGAGAAATAACATTTATTTGGGGAGTTTCTCCCATTCTTTTCAGCAGACCCTCTCAAGCTCCGTCAGGTTGGATGGGCGTCGCTGCACGGCTATTTTCAGGTCTCTCCAGAGATGTTCAATCGGATTCAAGTCCGAGCTCAAAAACATTCAGAGACTTGTCCCGAAGCCACTCCTGCATTGTCTTGGCGGTGTGCTTAGGGTCGTTGTCCTATTGGAAGGTGAACCTTCGTCCTAGTCTGAGGTCCTGAGTGCTCTGGAGCAGGTTTTCATCAAGGAAGTCTCTGTAATTTGCTCCATTCATCTTTCCCTTGATCCTGACTAGTCTCACAGTCCCTGCCGCTGAAAAACATCCCCACAGCATGATTCTGCCACCACCCTGCTTCACTGTAGGGATGGTGCTAGGTTTCCTCCAGACGTGAAGCTTGGCATTCAGGCCAAAGAGTTCAATCTTGGTTTCATCAGACCAGAACATTTTATTTCTCATGGTCTGAGAGTCCTTTAAGTGCCTTTTGGCAAACTCCAAGCGGGCTGTCATGTGCCTTACACTGAGGAGTGGCTTCCGTCTGGCCACTCTACCATAAAGGCCTGATTGGTGGAGTGCTACAGAGATGGTTGTCCTTCTGGAAGGTTCTCTCATCTCCACAGAGGAACTCTGGAGCTCTGTCAACGTGATCATCAGGTTCTTGGTCAGCTCCCTGACCAAGGCCCTTCTCCCCCGATCGCTCGGTTTGGCCAGGCAGCCAGCTCTAGGAAGAATCTTGGTGGTTCTAAAATTCTTCCATTTAAGAATGATGGAGGCCACAGTGTTCTTAAGGACCTTCAATGCTGCAGACATTTTTTGGTACCCTTCTCCAGATCTGTGCCTCGACACAATCCTGTCTCGGAGCTCTACAGACAATTCCTTCGACCTCATGGCTTGGTTTTTGCTCTGACGTGCACTGTGGGACCTTATATAGGCAGGTGTGTGCCTTTCCAAATCATGTCCAATCAATTGAATTTACCACAGGTGGACTCCAATCAAGATGTATAAACATCTCAATGGTGATCAATGGAAACAGGATGCACCTGAGCTCAATTTCAAGTCTCATAGCGAAAGGTCTGACTACTTATGTAAATAAGGTCTTTCAGTCTTTTACTTTTAATAAATTAGCAAAAATGTCTAAACCTGTTTTCGCTTTCTCATTATGGGGCATCGTGTGTAGATTGATGAGGGAGGAAAAAAATTACATCCATTTTAGAATAAGGCTGTAATGTAACAAAATGTGGAAAAGGGGAAGGGGTCTGAATACTTTCCAAATGCACTGTATGTTTGTGGACTTCACTGGACAGATGTTGCTCTCCGGTTTTGTGACGAAACAAAGGTGTAGCTGAATTTATTCTGCCACTGTGTCTTCTTATTTTCTTGGCCTTAACCCTGTATATCACAGTGTCAAGGCACTAACAGGTTATAGAGCAAACAACACAATTATCACAACACATAGGTTGTAACATGTTTGTTTGGGGGGAGGCTTGGCTTTCCCAGAGATTTTACCCGCGCCTAGAGAGAAAGATAGAGAGATATCTGAGTACAAGAATAAAGAGGTTGAGACCGGGAGTGGGGACTGCGCATTGCTTTCGACTTTTAAAGGTAATTTATGGTTGAGCCAACATCCTCAATGTTTGCAGTGAATCTCCGCAAACGTTGGAAATATTTTCTTTACAATGTGCATTGTCCAGAGTGGAATGAGCTTGTTGACAATGTGCCTTTGGTTTAATCCTGGCCTGAATTAAAGAGAGAGAGAGAGAAAGGGCAAACTCCTCATCCTCATGTCCCTCTGGTCAGATTGAGCGTGTGGTGCAGTGTGTAAATTCTGCCTGGCTTTCTCTGTCCGCCCCAGGACACTGTCACACTTTATCATCATCTCCATGGAGACAAGGAAGTGGGTTAACACCGGTCACACACTGCTAGGAGCGATAATGTGAGGGAACTTTTAAACACAGCATCCTGAGCAACACCACACAACCAACACAACGCAACGCAGACCTGAATGCAACTCAGTAGATATTACTGTTTAATGCTCTCCCTCAGCCTTTCCCTCAACCTTTCCCTCCCTCAGCCTTTCCCTCCCTCAGCCTTTCCCTCCCTCCCTCCCTCCCCCTCTCTCCCTTTTTTTTCTCTCTCTCTCTGTCTAACATACACCTGAAAACAACCCACTAACTGCAACACTCACTTATACACAATTACACATCATCTCGTATACACTGACTAAAGCCACCCTTCCCTTCACACACAAACAAACACGCACACTTACACGCACCACATTGCCTGCCTGCCTGCCAGTGCAGTTGCTAGGCGACGCTTGGCTTGAGTGCCAGGGCATTCCGTTGTGTGTGCATGTGAGAAACGTTCTATTTCCCTGTGTAGCCGAGCGGAACCGACAGAACAGAGAGAGATCAGCACGGGCCAGAACTCTTCTTCCCCTCCGACTCCTGGGGCCTCACAAAAACCCTGCACCACAATGTATATGCTGACCTCTCATCCCCTCTCCTCAGCTCTCCTCTGACTCCTAGGGCCTCACAAAAACCCTGCAGCACAATTATCATAACTGTCTTTATGAGGGTTTATTAAAAAGTCTGTGTTACAAATGGTAGCCTGTTTCCTATATAGTATACTATCTGGTAGCCTGTTTCCTATATAGTATACTATCTGGTAGCCTGTTTCCTATATAGTATACTATCTGGTAGCCTGTTTCCTATATAGTATACTATCTGGTAGCCTGTTTCCTATATAGTATACTATCTGGTAGCCTGTTTCCTATATAGTATACTATCTGGTAGCCTGTTTCCTATATAGTATACTATCTGGTAGCCTGTTTCCTATATAGTATACTATCTGGTAGCCTGTTTCCTATATAGTATACTATCTTTAACCAGAGCTCTATGAGGTCTGCTCATTAGGCCTATACAGCCAACAATGAGCCTTTTAAAGTTATTTTCCCCAACGTTTGCGGAGATCATCACATTCATGGTAAATCCTGCACATGTTGGTTCAAGAGTAAATGACCTTTAAAAAGTATGTTATAGTGCACTGCATTTTAACGTGTCTTGGCCCGGTCAAAGTCTGCTTATCCCAGGCAAATAACTATATATAGTTATTGAGCCTTTCTATTCAGACTTCCCACGCATCTCAAACCAACATCCTCTCCTCACAGACTACCTTTTCATCTGCGAATCAATCACCTTCTCCTGGCAACCACGGAATGCTCACTGTTTATCACCATGGCGATGACTGTCTTGCCAAGTTCTGTCAGCCTACCCATGATGCCCAGCAACCAGAGTCGCTGCGGGGTAAACAAACCTTGCTCCGCCTAGTTACCCCTAGAGACTGATCTAAGGTATGTTTTGCATTTCCACCTCTATTGGTTAAGGATAGGATTTGGGGAGGATACAGTGATTCTAGATTTGTGCCTAAGGCCATCTTGACCTGTACCCAGAGCTTATGCCAACACAAACTACAGATCGCCCACACAAATCCAGAGCTCAGTCAATAAACAAACTCATCTAATAGTAACATATTGACAGATCTGCCTCAGAGCCAGGATGAAAATAGCTCCTGTGATTGGTGAGGTAGCGAGATGATGTGGGTCCCAAATGGCCCATAGGGTTCTGGTCAAAAGTAGTGTACTATATAGGGAATAGGGTGCCATTTGGGACGGTACCATTTGGGACATAACCATGGAAGTCTCAGGAGACTACAGGCTTCAGGGTGTTGTTGACGATGTCTCAGCGGGAGAGTCTGTTGGCAGGGCCTGTAGGCAAGGCTTTCTCACAGCTACTGGGCTGTTGACTGAAGAAGAACATCCTGCCTGCTCTCTAACCACCTAACTAGCCAACACAACGTTCCTTATTTCTCTCTATGTACAGTATATTCTCTCTCCCCTCTTTCCTTCTCTCTCACCTGTTGTCTGTATCTGTAGGATCCTGTCGTAGACTCCGTCTGACAGCTCGATCACCGCTCTGCTCGCCTGGATCATCTGTAGACAGAGTACACAAGATCACTTCATTACTTAGAGACACACAAAACATATGTATCAGTTAATCGTTACATTTCATGAATAACCCCAGAGAGATTAAGACCAAAAGCCTGATTAACTAAACACTTAATGCAATTCCTTCTGGGACATGACCCCACTTTGTGAGTCTGGTGTTCGAAAAATGAGGATAAACACTGCTGCTCCTAAGGGTCTGTCCACCACACAGACACACACTGCTGCTCCTAAGGGTCTGTCTACCACACAGACACACACTGCTGCTCCTAAGGGTCTGTCTACCACACAGACACACACTGCTGCTCCTAAGGGTCTGTCCACCACACAGACACACACTGCTGCTCCTAAGGGTCTGTCCACCACACAGACACACACTGCTGCTCCTAAGGGTCTGTCTACCACACAGACACACACTGCTGCTCCTAAGGGTCTGTCTACCACACACACACACTGCTGCTCCTAAGGGTCTGTCCACCACACAGACACACACTGCTGCTCCTAAGGGTCTGTCCACCACACAGACACACACTGCTGCTCCTAAGGGTCTGTCCACCACACAGACACACACTGCTTCCTCCCATCTATTTCTCCCCCAGGCAGGCATCTATTTCTCCCCCAGGCAGGCATCTATTTCTCCCCCAGGCAGGCATCTATTTCTCCCCCAGGCAGGCATCTATTTCTCCCCCAGGCAGGCATCTATTTCTCCCCCAGGCAGGCATTTATTTCTCCCCCAGGCAGGCATCTATTTCTCCCCCAGGCAGGCATCTATTTCTAGCGGAATGAGATTCACATTTATGCTAGTAATATTCAGGGCCAGGGTGAGCGTTTCTCACTCTGATCCATCAGGGATGAGGATGCATTCTCAAAGCACACACGCACGCACACACACACACACACACACACACACACACACACACACACACACGTTGGGTTTACTATCTATGTGGGACCAAAATAATTATTCCCATTCAAATTCCTCTTTCCCTAACCCTTAACGCTAGGAAACAGCAGAGGGAACACCCCCCTATCCACATCGATGGAACAGTAGTGGAGAGGGTAGCAAGTTTTAAGTTCCTCGGCATACACATCACAGACAAACTGAATTGGTCCACTCACACAGACAGCGTCGTGAAGAAGGCGCAGCAGCGCCTCTTCAACCTCAGGAGGATGAAGAAATTCGGCTTGTCACCAAAAGCACTCACAAACTTCTACAGATGCACAATCGAGAGCATCCTGGCGGGCTGTATCACCGCCTGGTACAGCAACTGCTCCGCCCTCAACCGTAAGGCTCTCCAGAGGGTAGTGAGGTCTGCACAACGCATCACCGGGGGCAAACAAGGACATCAAGCCACTGCCTGTTCACCCCGCTATCATCCAGAAGGCGAGGTCAGTACAGGTGTATCAAAGCTGGGACCGAGAGACTGAAAAACAGCTTCTATCTCAAGGCCATCAGACTGTTAAACAGCCACCACTAACATTGAGTGGCTGCTGCCAACACACTGACACTGACTCAACTCCAGCCACTTTAATAATGGGAATTGATGGGAAATGATGTAAATATATCACTAGCCACTTTAAACAATGCTACCTTATATAATGTTACTTACCCTACATTATTCATCTCATATGCATACGTATATACTGTACTCTATATCATCGACTGCATCCTTTTGTAATACATGTATCACCAGCCACTTTAACTATGCCACTTTTACTTTGTCTACATACTCATCTCATATGTATATACTGTACTCGATACCATCTACTGTATGCTGCCCTGTACCATCACTCATTCATATATCCTTATGTACATATTCTTTATCCCCTTACACTGTGTATAAGACAGTAGTTTTGGAATTGTTAGTTCGATTACTTGTTGGTTATTACTGCATTGTCGGAACTAGAAGCACAAGCATTTCGCTACACTCGCACTAACATCTGCTAACCATGTGTATGTGACAAATAACATTTGATTTGATTTTTAGACCAGTAACCACCTAACCCTGACCTTAACCCCAAACCCTAAACCTAACCTTAACCCTAACCCTTATTCTAACCTAACACTAATTTGAACCCTGATCCTAAACTTAACCCTTAAGCCTAAAACTGCACTTGTGAAATGTTCCTTGTTTTACTATCCTTGTGAGGACTTTTAAACGCAAAAGGATAGTAAATAATGCATGCGCGCACACACACAGACGCGCACACATACAGACGCGCACACACACAGACGCGCACACATACAGACGCGCACACACACAGACACAGACGCGCACACACACACAGACGCACACGCACACAGACACGCACACAGACACGCACGCACACAGACACGCACACACGCAGACGCGCACGCACACAGACACACACTCACACAGACGCGCACGCACACAGACACGCACTCACACAGACGCGCACGCACACAGAATTACACAAAATGAAAATATTACATTTTTCCATTTTGAGATTTAATCATTATTCAAAATGAAAAGAGGCATAGTTATCTACTGTGAACCCTTTTCTGGCTGTTCCACTAAAGCAAGTGTAAGTGATTGTGTGTCATGGGAAATTACACACACACACACACATGACAGTCTACTTCAACTCGTTCGGGGGAGTTTGCGAAAGTAAGCACTTTTTAGTCAATCATTAATCAATTTAAAATCTCTCTGGCTTTACTCTGGGACACAGCTAAAGGTGAAAGCTATAAAGATACCTCTATAAACCAGAGGGAACAGAACAGAGACATATTGTCATCAGATATCAGACAACTTACATAACAAAACTACTTACATAATGACCTACAGGTGTCGGATCTTAATTTGATCACCCTGTTGCAGGAGAACATTCCCGCTATACAGGAAATGTAAAACTTGTAGTGTATTTGAGGTTTTAAATGCTTCTGAAGTGTGTAATTTTCCCTTTGAAATTTCTGACATGATTTTCCCTTTATGAAAAATGGCTACAAAAATGTCCATTCATTTTATCCACATAATAATTCACATTTCCTTTTGCTGCAGGATTGTTTTCCTGCTGTATTAAACTGGCTCAAATGAAGATCCTATATCTGTAGACAGATGACCCCAGACATAATCTGACCAGTGGATTGTTCAATTAAAAGCACAGCTATCTGCCCAGTGGATGGTTAAATTTTAAAAAAAGCTATCTGACGGGCCAAGCATCCATTATCAATTACACTACTTCGAGGTATGGGAGAAAGAGAGAGAAGGGGGGTGCTGGCAAAGAGAGAGACAGAGAGGGAGGCAGGGAGATGGAGGGGGAAGGGAGAGTGAGAGCGAGAGAGGGAGGGGGAAGGGGGAGCGAGGGAAGGGAGAGCGAGGGAGAGGGGGAAGGGAAAGAGAGAGGGGAAGAGAGAGAGCGATGGAGAAAGAAAGAGAGAGTGAGGGAGAGCGAGAGAGCGGGGAAGGGAGAGCGAGAGAGCGGGGAAGGGAGAGCGAGAGAGCGGGGGAAGGGAGAGCGAGAGCGAGAGAGAGAGGGGGAAGGGAGATAGAGGAGAGGGCCATAGAGAAAGAGTAGTTAAAAACATCAAAGAATCAGAAAGAAACAATCAACATCATTTAATTTGTATTCATCACCCAAAGCCCTACAAAAATCTAATGTGAAGGATTGATTGATTAATTAATTATTTCTCACCATTTCATAAGTGGACACCACCCTGCGTAGGACGTCCGGCAGGGGCCCCTGAGACTCCATGGAGGGGTACTGCTCCTTCAGCTCAAACAGCAGCAGGGGGGCCCCGTCAGCGCCAGAAACACGGGCCCCCAGAGCCAACACACACTGCATGAGGTTAGCCACCGCTGACACCCCACACAGATCCCTGAAAACTGCCACCGAGTTCTACAGGGACAGAGAGAGAAAGCGAGGCGGGGCGGGGGGGGTTGTTAAGGCAACACGCATATGTACAGTGCCTACAAAAAGTATTAAGACCCCTTGACATTTTCCACATTTTGTTACGTTACAACCTTATTCTAAAATGGATTAAAATAGTTTCCCCCCCGCATCAATCTACACACAATATCCCATAATGAAAAAAACAAACACTGTTAATCATTTAAATTTGTCAATTTATTAAAAATTGAAATATCACACTTAAATAAGTATTCATACCCTTTACTCAGTACTTTGTTGAAGCACCTTTGGCAACGATTTCA